>NW_016816274.1:2001635-2115324 GCF_001698545.2 Rhinopithecus bieti
GGGAGGGATTGCATTGGGGAGTTATACATGATATAAATGATGAATTGATGGGTGCTGACGAGTTGATGGGTGCAGCACACCAACATGGCATAAGTATACATATGTAACAAACCTGCACGTTATGCACATGTACCCTAGAACTTAAAGTATAATAAAAATAAAAATAAAAATAAAAAATAAAAAAAAAAGAAGAACGCAAAAAAAAAGAGAAACCATCAAGACCATGCAAATACATGGAAATTAAATAATCTGTTCCTGAATGCTCATTGAGTCAACAATGAAATCAAGATTAAAGTTAAAAATTTCTTTGAACTGATCGATAATAGTGACACAACACACAACCTGTCAAAATTTCTGGGATACAGCAAAAGTGGTGCTAAAAGGAAAGTTCATAGCACTAAATGCCTACATCAAAAAGTCTGAAAGAGCACAAATATACAATCTAAGGTCAAACCTCATGGAACTGGAGAAACAAGAACAATCCAAACCCAAACCCAGCAGAAGAAAAGAAATAACAAAGATCAGAGCAGAACTAAATGAAATTGAAACAAAACAAAACAAAAAAATACAAAAATTAATCAAATAAAAAGTTCGTTCTTTGAAAAGATAAATAAAATTGATAGACCATTAGCAAGATTAACCAAGAAAAGAAGAAAGAGGATCCAAATAAGCTCAATTAGAAATGAAACAGGAGATATTACAACTGATACCACAGAAATACAAAAGATGATTCAAGGCTACTATGAACACCTCTATTTGCATAAATGAGAAAACCTAGGGGAGATGGATAAATTCCTGGAAATATACAACTCTCTGAGATTAAACCAGGAAGACACAGAATCTGTGAACAGACCAATAACAAACAGCAAGATTGAAATGGTAATTTAAAAATTGCCAACAAAAAAGTCCGGGACCAGAAAGATTCACAGCTGAATTCTATCAGACATTCAAAGAAGAATTGCTAACAATCCTATTGACATTGTTCCAAAAGATAGAAAAAGAGGGAATCCTCCTTAAATCATTCTATGAAGCCAGTATCACCCTAATACCAAAACCAGGGAAGGACATAACAAAAAAAGAAGACTACAGACCATATCCCTGATGAGCATAGATGCTAAAATCCTCAACAAAATAATAATTAACCAAATCCAACAGCATATCAAAAAGATAATCCACCATGATCAATTGAGTTTCATACCAGGAATGTAGGGATGGTTTAACATACGTAAGTCAATGTGTGATTCACCACATAAATAGAATTAAAAACAAAAATTATGTGATCATCTCAAAAGACACAGAAAAAGCATTTGACAAAATCCAGCATCCTTTATGATTAAAACCTTCAGCAAAATTGGCATAGAAGGGACATACCTTAATTGACATAAAAGGGACATACCTTAAAAGCCATCTATGACAGACCCACAGCCAACATTACACTGAATAGGGGAAAGTTGAAAGCATTCCCCCTGAGAACTGGACCAAGACAGGATGCCCACTTTCACCACTTATATTCAACATAGTCTTAGCCAGAGCAATCAGACAAGATAAATAAATAAAGCGCATCCAAATCAGTAAAGATGAAGTCAAACTGTCACTGTTTGCTGATGATATGATCATATACCTAGAAAACCCCAAAGACTTATCCCAAAAGCTCCAAGAACTAGTAAATAAATACAGAAAAGTTTCAGGATACAAAATTAAGGTACACAATTAAGTAGCTGTGCTATACACCAACAGTGACCAAGCTTAGAATCAAATCAAGAACACAACCCCTTTCACAATAGCTGCAAATAAAATAAAATAAAATACTTAGGAATATGCCTAACCAAGGATGTGAAAGACCTCTACAAGGAAAACTACAAAACACTGCTGAAAGAAATCATAGATGACACAGACATATGGAAACACATTCCATGCTCATGGATGGGTAGAATCAATATTGTGAAAATGATCACACTGCCAAAAGCAATCTACAAATTCAATGCAATTCTCATCAAAATACCACCATCATTCTTCATAGAACTAGAAAAAAACAATCCTAAAATTCATGTGGAACCAAAAAAGAGTCAGCATAGCCAAAGCAAGCCTAGGCAAAGAGAACAAATCTGGAGGTGTCACATTACCAGACTTCAAACTATACTATAATGCCGTAGTCTCCAAAACAGCATGGTACTGGTATAAAAATAGGCACATAGACCAATGGAACAGGCTAGAGAACCCAGAAATAAAGCCAACTGCTTACAGCCAACTGATCTTTGACAAAGCAAACAAAAACATAAAGTGGAAAAATGATACGCTGTTCAACAAATGGTGCTGGATAATTGGCAAGCCAAATGTAGAAGAATGAAACTGGATCCTCATCTCTTACCTCATACAAAAATCAACTCAAGATGGATCAAAGACTTAAATCTAAGACCTGAAACCATAAAGACTCTAGAAGATAACATCAGAAAAACCTTCATAGACATTCACTTAGGCAAAGACTTCCTGACCAAGAACCCAAAAGCAAATGCAACAAAAACAGTAATAAATAGATGGGACTTAATTAAATTAAAATGCTTCTGCACAACAAAAGAAATAATGAGCAATGTTAACATACAACTCAGAGGGGGAGAAAATCTTCACAATTTATACATCTGACAAAGGACTAATATCCAGAATCCACAAAGAACTCAATCAAATCAGCAAGAAAAAAATTAAACAATCCCTTCAAAAATGGGATAAGACATGAATAGACAATTCTCAAAAGACGATGTGCAAATGACCAACAAGCATATGGAAAAATGCTCAACATCACTAATTAGTAGGGAAATACAAATCAAAACCACAATGCAATACCATCTCACTCCTGCAAAAATGGACATTAAAAAAAATAATAGATGTTGGCATGGATGTGGTAAAAAGGGAATACTTTTACACTGTGGTGGGAATGTAAACAGGTACAATCACTATGGAAAACAGTGTGGACATTCCTTAAAGAACTAAAAGTAGATCTGCCATTTGATCCAGTAATCCCACTACTAGGTATCTACCCAGAGGAAGGAAGCCATTATACAAAAAAGATACTTGCACACACATGTTCACTGCAGCACAATTTGCAACTGCAAAAATATGGAACCAGCCCAAATGCCCATCAATCAACGAGTAAAGAAAATGTGATATATATATACATACACACACACACATATATATAATGGAATACTACTCAGCCATAAAAAGGAATGAAATAATGGCATTCATAGCAACTTGGATGGAATTGGAGACCATTATTCTAAGTGAAGTAACTCAGGAGTGGAAAACCAAACAGCATCTATTCTCATTCATGTGTGGGAACTAAGCTATGAGGATGCAAAGGCATAAGAATGATACATTGGACTTTGGGGACTTGGCGGAAAGGGTGGGCATGGCGAGGGCTAAAAGACTACATATTGGGTACAGTGTACACTGATCAGGTGATGGGTGCACCAAAATCTCAGAAATCACCACTAAAGCACTTATTCATGTAACCACCCCAAAAACGTATTGAAAAAAATAATTTAAAAAATTTAAAAAAATTTTTTTAAAGAATCTTCTGTAGCAGCTCTCTCCATGATCCACTGAGCCACAGTACTTAACTGACCTCTATTCCGCATGTCTCATCCCTTAGGAGGAGTTTCCACCCATGAGTGTCCCAGTCCTTCCTAAAATTATACACAGGTGGAGATGTGCCGCTGAGCTGCAGGCTCTTAGAGTAAGACCACTGCAGACCAGGGATGCTCCATCCTGCTTCCGCCCTTGGTGTTTTTCGTTCAGGGCACACTTTCAGACACTAGAATTTTGGCTGCACAATTGAAAGCATTAAAAGTCTCAAAATAGCAGCAAAAATGTTGGCAATAATTATAACACAATTGCTACACAATGTCTCATGGCATATATAAAAGTATTCACAGTTACTGCAGTATTCATTTGCACTCTCTTCAGTATTATGATGCTGTTTGAGTAGAACCATTTCCTGCCCTAACAGTTGCTTTATAGACTCAAGATTCAGAGGTCTGGCATGTGTCAGCACATGTTATGTTTTTGGAATTCACATATATATCATATTCTTTTGATTTAATGTTATTGCAATTATGAAATACAGCTGTAAGAGAAGAGTTTCAGATTAAGAAGAAAAAACTTCACAGATTGATCAAAATTAGGAATCCCTAAATACTAAAAGAAAAATGAAACAAAGTAACCTGTAATGAGAGGAACCACTCATTAACTAACTTTCACTAAACATCCTTAGCAGAATACGACCTAAGATAACACAACTAAAGTAAACAACTCTTGAAAGTCTTTTCAGTAATCAATTGTTGGTATTACATGCTTGCTATTCTGAGAATATTGCATGTGTATTGTGAAATAAAACAAATTATGTTGTTGTCACTTTAAACTCATTCTTTTTAGCATTGGAAAAGGAAATACAGGTGTAACACCATTATGGTTAAGTTAAAATTCTGTAGTTCTTAATGTGAATCAGAATAATCTACATAAATTCAAGACATATTTTGTCTTTAAGACACTACACATATTCCTTTGCTCTGAAAAATGAAGAAGGCCAAGAAACAACGACAGCCCACTCCTACTAAGCTCTTGTAGAACTCAAATTGAGCTTTCTAAATAACTATTTGCACCAAAAGGAACCAGGATCCCTTGGATAAATGCACGATCCCAGTGTGAGGTAGGAGGTATACATGGGGGACCTGGGACATCTTGTCATACAGAAAGTAAGGAAGCCTTCAAAGTCCTCTGAGTCCATGCCACCAAGACTCAACAGCCAGCTTGAAGAGGCATTTATTAGCCATAAAAATTTGAAATACATGTATCTTTAAAAACAAAAAGCTAGGAAAATATTTGGCAATATGCCTTAAGAAACATTTTTTAGGCCAGGTGCATCGGTTCACACCTGTAATCCCAGCACTTTGGGAGGCCGAGGCAGGTGGATCACCTGAGGCCAGGAGTTTGAGACCAGCTGGACAACAAGGCAAAACCCCACCTCCACAAAAATACAAAAATTAGCCAGCTGTGGTGATGTGCACCTGTAGTGCATGCTCTCTGTAGATGCACTCTGTAGATAGAGTGAAACTGTCTCAAAAAAAGAAAAGAAACTTTTTTTAAAGCAACCAAAAAGTTTATATGCTTTGAGGCAATCATTCCAGAAATTCAAGGAAAGTGTAGCAGATTTATGCTAAAATGGCTGCAGCTGTGATCATTCCTCCCTGTCTACAGGCCCCTTCTCAAGATGACTTTGCCCCTTCTCCCATCAGAAAGTGGAGTCTACTTCCCCTGTCCTTTGAATCTGGCTTTGGCCATGGTACTTCCCTTGGCCAACCAGACTTGAGAAAAGTGATATGAGCACAGACTTTAAAAAGCACTTGTGCATTCAAAAGAATAAGAGCCATTTATGACAAACCCACAGCCAATATCATACTGACTGGGCAAAAGCTGTAAGCATTCCCCTTGAAAACCAGCACAAGACAGGGATGCCCTCTCTCACCACTCCTATTCAACATAGTAATGGAAGTTCTGGCCAGGGCAATCAGGCAAGAGAAAGAAACAAAGGGTATTCAAATAGGAAAAGAGGAAGTCAAACTGTCTCTGTTTGTAGATGACATGATCCTATAGCTAGAAAACCCTATCGTGTCAACCCAAAAGCTTTTTAAGCTGATAAGCAACTTCAGCAAAGTCTCAGGATACAAAATCGATGTGCAAAAATCACAAGCATTCCTATACACCAACAACAGACAAGCAGAAAGTCAAATCATGAATGAACTCCCATTCACAATTGCTACAAAGAGAATAAAATATTCAGGAATATAGCTAACAAGGTACGTGAAGGACCTCTTTGAGGATAACTATAAACCACTGCTCAAGGAAATCAGAGCAGACACAAACAACTGGAAAAACATTCCATGCTCATGGATGGGAAGAATCAACATCATGAAAATGGCCATACTGCCCAAAGTAATTTATAAATTCAGTGGTATTTCCACTAAACTACCACTGACATTCTTCACAGAATTAGAAAAACTATTTTAACATTCATAGAGCACCAAAGAAAGAGCCCGTGTAGCCAAAACAATTCTAAGCAAAAAGAAGAAGCTGGGGGCATCATACTATCTGACTTCAAACCATACAAGGCGACAGTAACCAAAACATCATGGTACTGGTACCAAAACAGACACATAGACTAATGGAACAGAATAGAGAACACAGAAGTAAGACTACATACACATCTACAACCATCATATCTTCAACAAACCTGACAAATCAAGCAATGGGGAAAGGACTCCCTATTCAGTAAATAGTGCTGGGAGAACCGGGTAGCCATATTCAGAAAATCGAAACTGGACCCCTTCCTTACACTTTATACAAAAATTAACTCAAGATGGATTAAAAATTTAAACATAAAACCCAACACTATAAAAACCCTAGAAGAAGATCTAGGCAATACCATTCAGGACACAGGCACGGGCAAAGATTTCATGATGAAAACATCAAATAAATAAATTGCGACAGAAGCAAAAATTGACAAATGGGATCTAATTAAACTAAAGAACTCCTGCACAGCGAAAGAAACTATCATCAGAGTGAACAGACAACCTACAGAATGGGAGAAAATTTTTGCAATCTATCCATCTGACAAAGGTCTAATATCCAGAATCTACAACGAACTTAAATTTACAGGAAAAAAACAACCCCATTAAAAAGTGTGCAAGCCTGTAATCCCAGCACTTTGGGAGGCCGAGACGGGTGGATCACTAGGTCAGGAGATCGAGACCATCCTGGCTAACACGGTGAAACCCCGTCTCTACTAAAAAATACAAAAAACTAGCTGGACGAGGTGACGGGCGCCTGTAGTCCCAGCTACTCGGGAGGCTGAGGCAGGAGAATGGCATAAACCCGGGAGGCAGAGCTTGCAGTGAGCTGAGATCTGGCCACTGCACTCCAGCCTGGGCAACAGAGCCAGACTCTGTCTCAGAAAAAAAAAAAAGTGTGCAAATGACATAAACAGACACGTCCCAAAAGAAAACATGAAAAAAAAGCTCAATATCACGGATTATTAGAGAAATGCAAATCAAAACCCCAATGACATATGATTGCACACCAGTCAGAATGGTGATTATTAAAAAGTGAAGAAACAACAGATGCTAGTGAAGCTGTGGAGAAATAGGAACACTTTTACACTCTTGGTGGGAATGTAAATTAGTTCGACCAGCATGGAAGACAGTGTAGCAATTCCTCAGAGACCTAGAACCAGAAATACCATTTGACTCAGCAATACCATTACTGGGTATATAAACAAGGGAATATAAATATTTTATTACAAAGATTCATGAACACGTATGTTCAATGTGGCACTATTAACAATAGCAAAGACATGGAATCAGCCCAAATGCCC
This sequence comes from Rhinopithecus bieti, assembly GCF_001698545.2. Lineage (NCBI taxonomy): Eukaryota > Metazoa > Chordata > Mammalia > Primates > Cercopithecidae > Rhinopithecus > Rhinopithecus bieti. Next base: position 2,009,059 of record NW_016816274.1, read on the forward strand.
ATAAATGATAGAATGGATAAAGAATATGTGGTACATATACACCATGGAATATTATGTAGCCATAAAAAGGAATGAGATCATGTCCTTTGCAGGGACATGGATGGAGCTGGAAGCCATTATCCTTAAGAAACTAATGCAGGAACAGAAAACCAAACACTGAATGTTCTCGTTTATTATAAGTGGGAGCTGAACAATGAGAACAGAGGGACACAGAGAGGGGAACAACACATACTGGGGCCTGTCGAGGGGGTGGGAGATGAGGAGGGAGAGCATAAGGAAAAATAGTTAATGCATGCAGGGGTTAATACCTAGGTGATGGGTTGATAGGTGCAGCAAACCACAATGACACATATTTACCTATATAACAAACCTGCACATCCTGCACATGTACCCCAGAACTTAAAATAAAACTTAAAAAATTGTTTTAAAAAGAAAATCGTTTGCTAAGTGAAAGGAGCCAGTCATCAAAAACCACATACTATATGAATGGAAATTCATATGAAAGTCCAGAATAAGGAAATCTATACAGACAGAAAGTAGATCCATGGTTGCTTAGTGATGGAATACAGGAACATGGGGACACAGAGAGGATAATAAGTAAAAACTATGGAGTTTCTTCTTGAAGTGATTAAAATGTTCTAAAATAGACTGCAGTGATGGTTACACGTATCTGTGAACATACTGAAAGCCATTGGGTGAAAGCTTTGGGTGAATGGTGGCTATGTGAGCATAAGGAAAAATATCTAATGCGTGCTGGGCTTAACACCTAGGTGATAGGTTGATAGGTACAGCAAACCACCATGGCACCTGTTTACCTACATAACAAACCTGCACACACTGTATAGGTACCTCAGAACTTGAAATTTAAAAAAAATGACTTGTGCAATGGGTCTTTCCCTCTCCTGTTATTGGGGACCCTTCTGCCACCAGGAATATGCCTGGGCTAGACTTCTTAAGGATGACAGACCAGGAGGAGGGAGTGCCAGGCATCTTAGTTTTCCCCTGTTGTCCTAGGCATGGGAGTTAGGCCATCCCAGGTCATCTGGCCTTAGCAGAACCAGCACAGACCAGAAAAATGAATTCTTTGCCAACCTACAGAATCATGAAAAAGAGATGGCCCATCTCCTCCAGGAAAGCACAATTGTTATTTTAAGCCATTATGTTTTGGGATAATTTCTTAATAAAAGCTGAATTATGAAAATGATCATAAAAATGGATAATGTATATGTGCAAAGATGTTCATTTTAGTATCATTTACGTTAATAAGCTATAAACAACCTAAATGCTCAACAAGAAGGAATGGTTAATTAGATTAACAACTATAGATCTGAAGATCATAAAGTCATGAAAAATCATGTATTCAAAATATTTTGATGCTCTTAGAAAATGTTCTCAATGGAAAATTAAATTTAGAAAGCAAATAACAGAAATATATGTAAAGTATGATTTTCAATTATACAATTGTATGTATGGGTTATATCACAAATGGAGACTGATCTAAAGGCTTACTTGAAAAACCACTGTTTTAAAATTTGCACACAGTGTCTCACTCTCTCTCTGGGAAGACCTTCCGCAGTTTCTCTGGTGGCCTCTTTAAGTTATGCAGTGTAAAGCAAGAGCACATGTGTAAACACATTGAAGCAATCTACATGTAGAAGGTTCTGACTGGGATGTTCTGTTTAATAAATGTAAAACAGCTGCATTTTAAAACTATACCTCCAAAGATGGCTTTCTTTAGAGAATGTTTCTTCTATTATCCTGGATTTAAATGGCCATGTACCTTCAAATCATTGCTTGTCGTTAAAGAGATGTGATGTTGCTCTGCGAGTTTTTTGCAAAAGGTGTAGCTCCTGGATAGAAAAGCCTAATCTTCTCAAGTGACATTGGAGGAGATCTGTAGATTAAGGTCTGTGTTGGGTTTGATACAGTAACTTAGACTTTGGGAAATGTTCTCTAAGACTAGGATAGCAAAATCATCCATCCTCATGGCCAGGTAGACTAGTCCCCTGCGCACCCCCTGCATTGCGGTCTTCCATTCTCTAAAGGGAGTGGAAGTTCCTGCTGTCAATCATTCTGGAAAAGGAGTTAACACTGAGACAGTAAATGAAAACTGAAGAGGGCAACTCTTGGGCTTTACTGGGGTGGGTAAACGTCTATTTCTTCGGATGGTTGGGCTTAAAGTTGAACTTTAAGAACGGGCACTTCTAGAAGCAACTGTGAGTTTCTTTCTGTGTTACGTTTCTCTTGTGCCTTGCCTAAATTTCAGTAAATTATTCTAGACCCACCACAGCCTGGTCTCAGCTGTGCATCGGGAAATGAAAAAAGGGCTGTCCCAAGAATTGGAGTGGAAGGCCGAAGGATGAGCAGTGTCCTGTCCCCCAAGCTGCAGCGGTGATGTCAAGAGTGTTCACCAGGGGGAGGACTAGGGGAGGAATCATCAAACTGGACAGGGCACATGGGTGGCAGCAGATGCAGCCACATGGTACGCCCTGCAGGCAGGAGCCTGTTCTGAGCATTCTGGCAACTACATTTTTGGGGACTCAAGTTAGCATAATTGGACATTAAAAATGAAAGTTAAAGAAGAGAAAAACAGGTGATCTTACTTTTTTGCCTGGGGCAAATTAGAAAAGAGAAAGCCCCAAGGCTGCCTGGATTAATAATTTAGGTGCAAATCTGTTTAATATTAATGCGGGGGGAAAAAAGACTAGAAGAAAATGCACCAACATCTTAAGTAACTTGGGTCAGTTCTTCATGTCAGAGGGCTTTATTTACTTTTTTAGACTTTCCACATTTTTGGAAAATTATTACAATGATCATCAGAACAAGTGTTACTCTGTAAAGGCTTGTCAGCTGGCCGTCTCTCAGCATTGTGCACAGGCGTGTGAAGGGCCTCTCCTGGTGCTGCCGTCTCATGCTCCTGCACCAGAAATGACCCATCTCCTCCAGGAAAGCACATTTTGTATTCACCAAGATGTCATGTCTGTCTCTTATTTCTTTAATGTCTTCAAATATTCTCTTCCACGCTGCCACTCTTAGGTTCTATCGGGAAAACTTACATCTTAATAGAGGTCTAAGTTAAAGACCTGCAACTGTGAAGAGGCCAAAAGTGAGAAAGAAACTTGGCGCTGTTTTGACTTTTCCAGAAACAAAGAAATCATTTCGCCCATTTAGGTCCCTTGCATATAATGGATAAAATAATAAATAAATAAATAAATAAACAAACCTTAAGCTTACATAATGCCAGCTTGCATCTGGACACACTGGCAGCTTGGCTGGTCCAGAGCACCTGGCCTTTTTCTTTGGGGCACTCCTCAGAAGGAAATGACTGAGTCCCCAAATCCGCATAGAAACAAATGTGTGCATCCTTTCTTTTCTCTGTTACATACGCAGAATGCGAAAACTAGTGAACTTGGGGAAGATGGCATAAGAAGAGGGGGGATGTGTTCAGATAGGGAAAGTAACGTTCCTGAAGACAAACTTTGCCTACTTTGCAGCCTGACTGAGGAGAAATGTATCCAGCTCATAGTACCGATATCTCCACAACTGCTTCCCGAGCAACTGGCAGCCTTTGTCAGTCAACTACAGTGCTCTCTCACCAAACCCAGAACGACTCTTTGGCCTTTCTAAACACATTACTGCAGGCAGCAGTGCCGGCCGACTGGGGTGGGCATGAGAGAGGAAAGTCTGCTATTTCCAGCCTAGGGCAGATGTGCTCCCTCAGCTGCAGGGTACCTCGAAAAGAAAGTGTCTCGGAAGAGTCAAGAATGCCAGCAGGAAATGTATGGCTTTGTGAGGTCATGCAGCATCCTGAAGTCAGGCTCACGCTGAACAGTGAATGTGAGCAGCACACAGATAGGGAGGTATGAAGGTAGCCTTCATGAAGCGGTTAATAAATGCCAAGCAGTTTGCATCTATTAAGCCCAGTGCATCTACATCCCAACGCTGAGAGATGGACAGTATCGGCTTCATTCTATAGATGAATAAACTGAAACTCAGAAATTTTATGTCATTGCTCAAGGGGCATAGGGCTGAGTGGGATTTGATCCCAAGTTAGCTGTATAAGAAAACTCATGTACTTTCAACGATACTAAATAGCAGGCATCTAAAAGATAAATATAGCATGATTGATGGGGCTAACGGATAGATCCATCTTACCCCAAATCACATAATCTCTGAACAACTACACTAAGTCTAAGATAAGAGATCATTGTGCAGTTCGGCACTCAGAAGTGGGTTACCTCATCCTGAGCAAAGAATCGAGTTTAATCCTTCAAATAGAAACTCTTATCTAGACGTGGTTAGATTGAGATTGTTACCAGCCACTTCAGTCTTGCTTTAATCACTGCGCAGCTCCTCTCCAGCTATTATCTGTTAAGCCTCTCTCTTACTCACTGAATATTTCATATGTGAAGTAATGGAATGCAGAGCTGTGGGCTGTGTACTATCCTTTTGGTTTCCATTTAAATTTACAGCTTGCCAGTATGAAAAGAGTCCCAGGGCGCTAACTAAGGTGGTGATTATACTGTCCATCAGTTAGTTTGTGTTTCAGCCCAATACTCACAGTCCCTTCCCACTCCCTCATAACAAAGTGTTGTTTAACTCAACACATACACACACAGGCATATCTCCCAGGCATTTTCTACTGAGTTCCAGAATACGTGTCACCCAGATGTGCCTGCCACAATATGTTAGTTGTATTGGAAAAATTACCAGAAACATACTCTACACCAGTAAACTGCCAGAGTTGAGACCAGCCTTTCAATACAGAACTACTTCTTCACCATCCCACCTTAAAAGTAATTATCTTGTTGCTACGTTGCATTCCACTTGACACTTAAAATTTGCAAGCTAGGGTATCTTTAATAGTTTTCCAAGTAACGACACTTTTACAGAATCCTCATTTCTAAATATAGAAACATTTTGTTTGCTTTGAAGACTATGGATGATAAGGAACAAGAAGCTGACAGTGGAGCTGACATAGGATTGCCAGGTACAATATAGGACACCCATTAAATTTGAATTTTAGATAATGATTTTTTCTGCGTGGATGTCCCACGTAATATTGGCACATACATTTAAAAATTATTCATTGTTCACCTGAAATTTGAACTTGCTGGATGTCTTGTATTTTTCTTTTCTTTTTTTCTTTCTTTTTTTAGACGGAGTCTCACTCTGTCACACAGGTTGGAGTATAGTGGTGCAATCTTGGCTCACTGTAACCTCCCCCTCCTGGATTCAACCGATTCTCTTGCCTCAGCCTCCCAAGTAGCTGGGACTACGGGCACCTGTCACCACGCATGACTAATTTTTGTGTTTTTAGTAGAGACGGGGTTTCACCATGCTAGCCAGTCTGGTCTCGAAATCCTGACCTCAGGTGATCCACCTGCCTTTGCCTCCCCAAGTGCTGGGATTACAGGTGTGAGCCACCATGCCTGGCTGCATTTTTATTTTCTAAGTCTGGCAACTGTGTGCAGACAGAGGAAAAGGAGGGAGGAATCTACAGGTTATAGATACTTGAAAGCTGATGTAATCACGCAGTCTATTAGAACAAATAAGCTCCCTACCTTTATTTTAGTTTTTGCACTGTCATCATTTTCAAGTAGAATAAGAACAGATATTTGGAGGAAGTGAATGAATGTATTTTAAAGGCCATGGAGGTTGCTGAGTATCTTCCGGAAAGACTCTTTCATGAGATTCTAGGAATCCGCAGTCTTACAGCCATCAGTCTGCCAGAAGATCTAACACAGCAACAGAACTCCTTGGTAATATGAAAGTTAAGAAAAATATTCTTCCAAATTGAAAATGAAGATTCATACTGCCTATGCAGCTCTAGCAAGTTTTCCAAGTTGATCTTCATTTTTTTCATAAAACCGGGTAGGATACTGTAAGTCCTAACTAATGTGTCCTTGTAACTTCTAAAGACAAGCAACTTATTTAAATAATAAACACGTTTATTGAAGGCTACCAAATATACAGTCTTGTGTTCAGAATCAAGGTAATAAGATGAAAAAAAATAGTTTGTATGTAAAAACTTATGACAGAGAAATACAAAAATAGCTACTACAGAAATCCCCAAATGCCTGCATTTTCTAAAAATCATGAATGAAGTACTAAGTGAGCTGCCAGCTAGAGGAAGGAATGAGCCAAACCTTTACCAGGTTCAAATCTGAGCCCAACCTTGAAGAGTATGATTTTAATATACAGGCAGCAAACAGAATTATGGACACAATATTTTAATTAATAATTAGATAACTGACATTAACGAACAATTATGAGCTTATGAACAGTAGTGTGGTGACTGAAGCATAAGGTACAAAGCACAGAGCTTGATAGCTGAGGAGGTTGGAAGAGTGACTTACAGCCACATGATGGAGAGATTTTAATGCTAAGATTATGCACTGTGGTAATAAAAAACTACCAAAGATTTTCCAGGACAAGAATAGTCATAAGGTCTGTTGGTTTTTATAAAGATAACCATAGAAAATTATGCAGAAGCTAGCCTACAGAGTTCAGAGGTCAGGACACTAGCTTAGGAGTATACTGATTGTCCAAGAGGCATGTTCGTATCAAAGAGGAAGACACGGGAAAGACAGCCAGCAAAGAACACTGACAATGACTGATCATTCAAGAACACCAAGAAAAACCTGGAGGAATAGAAGGTGATGAAAGAGAAAATTCTGCCAAGAAATGAGAGCTTTCAAGCAGGCAACTCTCAAGAGGCAGTTGGATTTAGCAATAAAGCATCCCCGGTAGAACGTTCAGAGAGCAATTTTAGACTAGTGGTAAGGGCAAGGGCTTGGTTAACTTGGTTAAAGAGTGAATAGGAGCATTTCTGCTTCCAACATTATAACTGATAAAACACAACAAACATCCTTTTTAAATGCCTATCTCACTAGCAAAGAAGGGGAAAACCCTAGTAGCCAAAAGAACCAACCAACAAAACAAACAAATTAATAAGGAAGCAGAAAACTAGAGAGGAAAGCAAATGCTGAGTCAGTAACTTCTAATGGAATTTTTCCATTCCAAGGGCCTAGAACCAGTCCAGGAACAGGACACAAAGCCTCCACAAGGTACAGAATGGAACTTAGATGCCCATAAAAACCCAGGGCTTTTAAAAGACTAGATACTCTATCAAATAGTAGGTTAGAAAAAAAATCTCATCTGCAAACGAAGACAGTATGAAGATTTACCTGTATCATTTCACCTCTGGTTAGGAAAACAAAGCTTCTCCACCCCCCAGCATGAATAGCCAGAGAAGATCTACAGCAAATATTTTACGGGATTTTTTAAATATTTAAAGTATACTTAACAAATAAGTATATTTAGGCTGGGCGCGGTGGCTCACGCCTGTAATCCCAGCACTTTGGGAGGCCGAGACGGGCGGATCACGAGGTCAGGAGACGGAGACCATCCTGGCTAACATGGTGAAACCCCGTCTCTACTAAGAATACAAAAAATTAGCCGGGCGCGGTGGCGGGCGCCTGTAGTCCCAGCTACTCCGGAGGCTGAGGCAGGAGAATGGCGTGAACCCGGGAGGTGGAGCTTGCAGTGAGCCAAGATCGCGTCACTGCACTCCAGCCTGGGCGGCAGAGCGAGACTTGGTCTCAGAAAAAAAAAAAGAAAGTATGCCTAAGGAAACAGGCCACCAAGAAAAAGAGTTCGTAGAAATAAAAATCGCAAGGGTAGACTCTCCAGAACTTCATATGTTGGTATGAAAGAAAGAAAGAAAGAAAGAAAGAAAAGAAAGAAAGAAAGAAAGAAAGAAAGAAAGAAAGAAAGAAAGACCCCAAGAAAATAAATATAAAGACGTAATCTTGAAAAAGAAACAAATAGGACTAATGGAAATTAAAATGTAATCATTGAAATATAATGAAAATAGAGTTACCGAAATTAAAACTTTAGTGGCTGTTTTAAAAAGCAAATTGGACAGACTATGAAAGAGAATTAATACTTTTTAAAAGTTCATAAAATATAGCAGATAGAACCAATGAGATGAAAATATTGTTAAAAGTTTTAACAGAACAGGAAAATAAAATAAAATTTAACATACATGCGATGGGAGTTCTAGAAGGCATAATATTTTAAAATATATTGACCAAAAAATGTCCTTGATGAAAACCATAAATGTTTAGATTCAGGAAATAGAAAAATGTCCCCTCTCTGAATTTTTCTCATCCTCACCTAAACATATCATAGCAACATTACAGGTCACCAAAGACAAATGCATAACCTTGAAATCAGCCAAAAGGAAAGCACCTTCAAAAATATATAGGTTAGAATGATACTTGCAAAGAAATTAAGATTCAAATGATAGCAGATCTCTCAAAAGCCATGAGAAAATAAACATAACTTACAATTTCATACCTAGCTGAATCCTCACTCAAGAATGAAGTCAAGGAGGTATATTTTCTTACAAAAATTTTAGTTTATTATGAATAGATTTTCACTAAAAGAATAACTATAGAAAGTCTGAAATACATGGTAAACAAAGAAATTTTTAAATATACAGGTAGATCTAATCAAGCATTTGCAGGACAAAACAATATGACAGTGCTAAACTAGGGAAATACCAAAATGAGATACAACTAAGATATTGTGCAACAATAAAGAGATTACAAGATATTTTTCACCAGGGAAGCGATAGTCATTAAATTAAGCATGTATACAAAATTGTAAAGGTAGTTAGTAAGATAATAGAGCCTTGTTTAAAAATAAAAGGGGAAAGGGAATTAAAACAAAACACACAGTAATTAAGAATACATAAACTCTTAGAAATTAGGCTTAACACTTATAGATGCCACTACATCCAAATGTTAAACTTCTCTCAATCAAAAGACTATTAAAAAGTTTTCTTGGCTGGGCGTGGTGGCTCACACCTGTAATCCCAGCACTTTGGCAGGCAGATCACGAGGTCAAGAGTTCAAGACCAGCTTGGCCAACATGGTGAGGCCCCATCTCTACTAAAAATACAAAAATTAGTAGGGCGTGGTGGCAGGCAGCTACAGTCCCTGCTACTCAGGAGGCTGAGGCAGGAGAATTGCTTGAACCCAGGAGGCAGAAGTTGGATTGAGTTGAGATCTCACCACTGCACTCCAGCGTGAGTAACATAGTGAGACTCTATCTCAAAAAAAAAAAAAAAAAAAAAAAAAAAAAAAAGTTTTATTTTAAAGTATAATAAACAAGCACAGCAGTAACAATGTGGGAGAAGTACTTGCAATATGTAATTGTTGCAAGAATGTAAGAGGTCTGCAAATTAGAATGAAAAAGATAATTCAACAGAAAAAAATGAGATTAAAAGGAAGGAAGAAGCAATTCATAAAATAGGAAACATAAATGACCAACAGATATAAGACATAGCATGATCAATCTCAATCATAATGAAAACACTCTCTAAGGTACCATCTTATACCATCTACTAGGTTGGCAAAATTAATAAATTCAGAGAATATTAATTGTTGGAGAGGCTGTAGAGCAATGGGAAATCTCATGTATGACTGGTGGGAGTATAAACTGATTCAGTAATTTGAGGAACAAATGGCAACCCCAAAAAATTTGACAAGGCTTAATATCTACAATCCAGCAACTCTATTTCTGGGTATATGCCCTTAAAAACTCTTGCTCACGTAGACAAGAAGACATGATTATATAGTAACATTATCTGAAGCAAGAAAAAAGTAGTTTATAATTATAATCAGTACAGATCTCTAAATTGCCTAGTATGACACTATCTGGATTAGGGGCGTTGTCCCCGCAGAAGAGGCTGTACTTTTTATGGATTTCCAAACTTCCAGGTTTTAGGCAGCTTATGATTTTATTAACTGCAAACAGCTCAAACTTTTACCTTCAGATTGTTTGATACCAAAGCAATCTGGCTGTCCCCAAATTCTACCAGGTTCTTCTGTTTGGTTCATAAAAGAGAGAAAACAGGATGGGAACATCTTCCCAATGAAACCCTTTTGTAGGAGACCAGCCCATCAGTGCATCTCATAGCACTTGAGCTCAAATGTACCTCTGGAAAGGCTGTGCAACCATCCAGGAACACACACTTTCTTAGCAACAAGTCACTGCTTTCACCGAACAATAATGCTAATATCTGCCTTGAACCCCTTAACAAGAAAGCTGTAAACAAACTAAACGCCCATCAATAGGAGAGTGTATAAATTGTGGAATGTCATACAATATGACACAATCATTCACGGATGAATGTCACCAACACAATTATGAATGAAAATACCAAGATACCAAGTTACAGAAGAATACTTACTATATAATATCGCTTGTAGAAGGTTTAAAAATGTAGAAAACAATGTGACATAATAATTAGCCATGCATACATATTTAGTCCCACTACAAATAATGTTAGGACATGATAATGATCAAATCCAAATTTAAGGTAGTGTTTGCATCACTGGATATTTGAAGTGGGATGCAACTGGGGATGGATACACAGGAACATCAATTTTACTGGTAATGTTTTATGTATTAAACTGAGTGGTGGTACTTGGGCCTTTACTATATTAGTCTTTACACTTCTTGTCCTAGTACGTGTTTTAAATGAATGGATATGAAGAAGTAGAGTCAGCACAAATCAATCTTGTTAAACAGGAAATTCACATGAGTAGGGAAGGTTTCTCTTAGGTTAGAGAGGTATAGGACCCTTTGGAGGCTACCCAAGTGGGAATCAAAGGAAGGGAGATAATCTCTAGAACAATCTGAAGTCATTCTAGAGGACTGAGATGCCTAAATAAAATCACATCTGGCCTAGGGAGGTGAACTCTAACAGTCTCCTTTTAAATAACAAAGCAAACTTCTGTACAACAAACAAATAATGTATTCACTTTGCTCATTTTTTAATATACTAAAAAATCCCTATACACAATATCACTTCACTTGCTAGTAAACCACTTTCTACCCAGGCAAAAATGGCAAAATTTAGGGTAGAATCATATTGATATTCATTGTGTACACTCCTGGTTTCATTCAGCAGATCTTTTGATAAATATTTGCCCTGTGAATGAATGAATAAATGGAATAAATGAAAATCTCTTAAAGAATTACTGTGCTTAAATGGCTCAAATTCACCTAGATTGAAACCAAAGCACAGCTTCCAACAAACACGAACAACTTCTGCAACTCAAGCACTGAGCTAGGCACTAGGGATGTGAAGACAGATTGTTTCCTAAGAATCCATGACATACTTTTATCATAACACTTACTACCCCATATGCAAATAACTCTCCCCTTTTCCTGTGCCTTTTGAAAAACAAGAATTTTATTCAATTTCTCTTTTTATCCTCATTCAGCAAATCTGCAGAGCTATAGGTAGATAAAGTGACAATTAAACTGTAAAGTCAAATAGAAGCTCTTTGGAGGTTCTCTGGTGTTCAGGAATCTTCCATAATTATGTGTGTCTCTGTTCATATGGATGTCAGAAAATTTGTTTTTAGCTGTAAGAGCAGCAAAGGTTAGCAATAAGACATTTCTCGGCTTTCTCATAGTAAAATGGTTCAGTTGTTTTCTTTTCTTCTACTGTCTTATTGAAGTTCTCTATTCTTCCTTCAGGCAATAAGAAGATTCTTTATGAGAGAAAACAAACAGTTCTAATTTTATTTTAAGAGATATATTCCTTTTACCTTTCTCCACCATATAATGGCTTCTTCCTCAGCAGCATCTGGTTCTGTATTTTCTGGCCACCAAGAGCGAAGTTCCTAAATGTTGGACTGAAATCCTAGCTCACTGTAGGCAACCAGCTAAGAGCTGAAAAGATTTTAGAAATAGGATTTCTGGAGCGGCCCAGAGTCAGGCACCAACTTTCCTGTCCATAGTCATGTCCTGTGCCTGCCTGGCTGTGTCTGGCACTACAGAGTGGGAGCTGATGAAGGCAAGCACGTGGACGCAGCTTCCTGCCAGGGCAGGAGCCACCCTCAGGCCATGGCCCAGAGAGACTGTTCTGGGAGGCTGTGGTTCATCCAGTTTAACCAGTTCAACTTAAGGGAACCCCTATGCCTCAGCATGTAGGAACTAGAGGGAGTGGCAAGACTTCATGTCAGAGCTCTGCTTAGCAGAGCCACCTTGAGTTCAAACTCTTCCATGGCAGGCTCACTATTGACTCTGTTGTGTAACTGGAACATGTATTATCCCATTATAGCAAAGTGCCTCTGTCCACTGAATGATCAATATATCTACCCTGGTGTCTTAGTCTATTTCATGTTGCTATAGAAGGATACCTTAGGCTGCGCAGTTTATTGAGAAAAGAGGTTTATTTGGCTCATGATTTTAGGGCTGAATAGTACAAGATTGGGCAGCTGTGTCTAGTGAGGGCCTCTTGGTGCTTCAATTCATGACAGAAAATGGAAAGGAAATAGCTGTGTGCAAAGAAATCACATGGCAAGAGAGAGAAACTGAGGAAGCCAGATTATTTTAAACAACTTTCTCCTGATGAACGAGTCTATTCCCACAAGAGCTGGAACTCACCCCCTGCAGGATGGCATTAATCTACTCACACAGGATCCACCTCCGTGACACAAACACCCCCCAGTAGGCCCCACCTCCCAATACTGCACACTGGAGATCAAATTTCAACCTGAGTTTTTGCAGAGACAAGTAACATCCAAACCATAGCACCCGGTTTAACCTTTATTAGTAGATCAGCCCAAGTCATATTTTTACCATTTTAGCCAGATGAACATATAGAAAGCCTTGTCTTCAGAATTTGGCAGTCTCTATCTGTTTTTCTGCTGCAACAATTCACAGAAGAGTATGAATCAGTCAGCCAGATGGAAGGGGAAGGAAAATGTGGTGGATACACCCTAAAAAACTGGGGCTGGGGAGTTGAAATATTTATAACTAGAGCATGGTCTTCATAGAGTGAGGCGAACATGTTTTGCAAGCAGGCTGAACTGTAAACATTCAAAACCGACATGCTCATAGCATTTCACACTGCCCCCTTGAAATATTGACAGGAAACACTACCTTCAGTGCAACCTTTATGAAGTTGAGATAATGTAGTGAGAAATCCAACTGTGGAGGAACTAGATTCCTGGCTTCCAACAGCAGCTGGTTCAATCATTTAGAGCAGTAAATAAATGTTATGAAAGTTCTTGTAAAAACCATTATCTAAAGAGCTAAATATGAAAGGCTTGCATTATGACCAGGCATGCATTTCTGGCAGAGGAAATACAAGTTTGCTCACAATATCTTTTTTTAGATTACTTTGAGGAAGAATGCCATCATTGGAATAGTGCAGATCATAGCAAGTTTCATCTTTCTTTTTTTTTTTTTCTTTATGGAATGAGAAATGACATCAGTTTACATGTCATCTGAGAAGAAAGGAATTTATTTTGTTGAAAGGCATCCAAATCACCCTCTCTTTGGAAGTCTTTGTTACTGGAACAAACTTTATCATTGTTAATTGTCTGGCCATTTATGGGCCAGTTTGTTCATCAACAAGTCTGTACATTTTTACATATTTTATTGACCTAGTAATTTTACCAGTGCTATACAGCCATGAAAATTTGAAAGAAATGTCAACATGTAAATCTCCCTTACTCTAAACTCGGTAGGAAAAAGCCATGAAGAAAGGGAAAACTTTTAAGCTATATTTATATTGAATATCTGAAATTATCACAGCCCACCCCACAACTCTTCTCTGGCCGGCAAACTTTCTCTTCCTCTTGTTTTTCCTATTGTAATAAGCTAATTTCAGCCACTTCTCCAAGCCAGGATTCCAAGAATCATCTGTGATTTCCCTCCTCCTAGCCCCTTCATCTATTTGACATCCAGGTTATAGCTTCTAATGTCTTAATTGTTCTCAAATACACCCCCATTGCCACTGCCTCTGTTCAGCTCTTTGTCATATATAATCTAAATTAGTCCGATCAATCTCCCTACCTCCAATAATCCTATCTACAATCCATTTCCCATTTAACTTCTCTATCACATTCAAAATCATTTTCAGGTTCCCTCAACAAAGTGCCTTCATGTGGTACCCAAAACCCTCCTGACCTGAACCAGTCTTTCTACCTACATCTCTTCACCCAGTTCTCCTGCTCACATTCTATATGCCAGCCACAGTGAGACAAGTGCAATTCTTGAAAGTGCCACGTACTCTCTCACCTCTAAGCATTTATACCTTTGGCTTCCTCTACCTAGAAAACACTTCTTCCCAACTCCCCAACCATGCCTGAAACCTTTACCTCTTCAACTCCAGCTTGTCTCTCAGGACTCAACTCTGGCATTAGTTCCACATGAAAGCCTTTCCTGACATGCCCCTGTCCCTACATTTTGGCTAAGTGCCCTCTGTATGCTCTGTGAGTACTGTGATGGTTAATTTTATATATCACAATGACAGGTCCATGAGGCACTCAGATAGTTAGTTATACATTATTCTGGGTATGTCTGTGAGGATGCTCCTGGAAGAGATTAACATCTGAATTGGTAGGTTAGGTAAAGCAGATTGCCCTCATCAACAAGTGTGCCTCATCCAATCCACTGAAGATCTGAATCGAACAAAAAGTTACATTAGGAGAAAATTCTCTCTCTCTGCCTGAGTGCCTCCCAGCTGGGGTATCAGTCTTCCGCTGCCTTCAGACTCAGGCTGGAACTCTACCATTAGGTTCTTCAAGTTCTCCAACTTACTGACTAGAGATCTTGGGACTTAGCTTCCATAATCATTTCCAATTCCATGAAACCTCTGAAATGATTCCATGAAATCATTTGCCTGCCATCTCATCAACATGCCACACACATGCCCATCTCCAAACCTTCATCCAGACGGTTTGCCCACCTTGGAATGGGTTCCTTCTTCCTCTGTAAATACTTCAGAACATTTCAACTCTAGACAATATTTCCGGCTTCTGAATTTATGGCACTTTTTGCATATGTTTCTCACATTACATTTATTTATAAACAGTGCCAGGTAATATCCTTTATATTTTAATTTTTGGGTTATTTAACTTTTTATGGATGCACATCTAGTCCCACTGCCAATTATACTACAAGCCTCTTGAAAACACAGACAAGATACTATTTATATTCTTTTTTCTCCTCCAAACTTACATAGTTCAGCACAGTATATACAAAACAGGTAATCAATACATGTTATATCATTTAACATTTCTTATATGACTAGGACAAGACTAATAACTAAAGAAGACTACACAGTGTAACAAATATGTTTCACTTTCAAAAGAATAAATTATTTCAAATGAGATCACAAAAAAATGAGAAATCTATGACCATGAATGTAATTTACTGTAGGCTGGCACATAAATATAAAAGCTTGAGGAGCGGCAGCTGCAACGGGAACTCCAATTATCCTGCCAGCAGTATGAATGCACTCAGCTGTAGGACAAGCCAGATGTCAATCAAAAGTGGAATTAAAACAAGATGTACACTTTCCAAGCCAATTTGTATGTATATTTAATCAAAGAACTCACAGTTCATATGGCAACAGTAAAAGCAAAAGAACATTGAAGGAAAGCTAAAAAGAATACAAAATGCTAAATGTCAGAAGTAAATCAACATGTCATTAACACAATAATTGTAAATAAGTTAAACTCCTCTGCCAACCATCTCACATTGGATTATAAACAAAATTCAATTATATGCCTTATAAAAGGGATATACATTTTTAAAAAGTGACTCCCAAAGACCTGTTCATTCCACAAACATTTTGTAGCATACCTACTATATACCCACACCATGCTAAGTGACATAACATTTAAATATTAAAATATAGATGTACAGTTGTACAAGGCATATACAAACAAAAAGGATGCAAGAATCACAATATCAATATTAATGAAGCAATACTAAAATCAAGAAGCATTATCTAAAGCAAATCATTTCATTTATTTGTGTTTTTTTAATGAAGTATGCAAGTCACCAGAATCCTCATTGAAAGTGATCAATATGCTTATCTTATAGGGTTGTTGTAAGTATTAAATAATAAAATTCATCAAAAATACCTACATAAAGACCTGACATATGGCACCTGCTCAAAAACTGTTGGTTGCTTTTAATATTTGCATTAGTAGTAGTAAGAGTTACCAGCTATAATAATCACTGATATTATGCTTTAGATAACATAGCATAAAAGTATATGAAATAAAATATTAGAAATGCAAGGATAAATTTACAGAATCATAATAAGAAAGAATGAATACATTTTACCACATTTCTTTTGGTTCTTAAGGCATCAAATGGAAGAAAGGAAGAAAGAGAGAGAGAGGTAAGGAGGGAGGGCGGAAGGAAAGAAGGACAGAATGGAGGTAGGGAAGGAAAGAGAAATTATATCTAAATAATAATGATTGATTATATATGTTGCTCTGTGTGTGTGTATGTATGTGTGTGTGTCTATGTGTATGTGTATAGGTATATAGGCATTTATACATAATATGTAAACATATTTTTTATTCAAAAAGATAGAAATAGAAAAGGTACAGGCAGATTAATGGATTGAAAGGAAAGTAAGAAAAGTAAGGAAAGAAGGAAGGAAGGAAGGAAGGAAGGAAGGGAAGGAAGGAGGAAGGAAGGAAGGAAGGAAAGAAGGAAGGAAAAGAGAGGAGAGAAGAAAGAGAGAGAGGGGAGGCGAGGGAAGGGAGGAGAGGGAAGGGGATGGAGGTTGGGGAAGGGAAGGGGAGGGAAAGGAAGGGAAAGGGAAGCGGAAGGGGAGGAGGGGAGGAAGGGGAAAGGGAAGGGAAGAAAGAGGGAGGGGAGGGGAGAGAAGGGAAGGGAAGGGAAGGGAAGGAAGGGAAAGGGAAGGAAGGAAGAAGGAAGGGAAGGGAAGGCAGGCTAACAGAAAACAACTTACAAAATGGCTATAGTAAATTTTTCCCTAACAATAATTATGTTAAGTGCCAAATGATTAGACGCCCCATCAAAAGATACATAGTGGCTGAAAGACTTCAAAAAATAACTATCCACCCATATGTTGTCTATAACGGAATTGACTTTTAATTTAAGGTCACACATACTGGCTGAAAGTACGATGATGGAAAAAGTTATTCCATGCAAAAAGTAACCAAAAGACAACAAAAGGTGACTATATTTTTATGAGTCAAAATAGGGCTTTAACTTCAAAACTGTCACAAAAGCAGCACATACTTTAAAAAAAGGGTCATCCACCAGGGAATAGATAACATCTGTTACCTATTATGATTGTTATCTATTGGATTACCTATCTATCTATATCTCACATCAGATCAGTAGATATATAAACAAACTGGCAAAACTGAAGGGAGACAACAGCAACACACATAATAGCAAGAAACTTCAAACCATTTTCAAAAATGAACAAAA
Organism: Rhinopithecus bieti; assembly: GCF_001698545.2. Classification (NCBI taxonomy): domain Eukaryota; kingdom Metazoa; phylum Chordata; class Mammalia; order Primates; family Cercopithecidae; genus Rhinopithecus; species Rhinopithecus bieti. The sequence continues at coordinate 2,026,360 of NW_016816274.1, forward strand.
CTTCCATATAAAAGAATCAGTAAGGAATCAGAGGACTTAAATAATTACTTAAACCAAATGTATCATAACAGAGTATACCAAATATTCCCCACAAAACAGAATAACACTTTTCCTCAAGGCATATGGGATATTTCTCCATATAAATGACATGTTCACTCAAAAAGCCATTTCTTAACAAATTTATATAGACTAAAGTTATACCAAATATCTTTTCTTGACCCAAAACTGAATTAAACTACAAATCAACAGAGAAAAAATTAAAAATTCATAATATGTAGGCATAACAACACACTCTTCAACAACCATTCAAAAAGAATTAAAACGAAACAGTAGAAAATTTACCTCAAGACAAATGAAAACACACATACAACATGCCATAAACTTAATGCTGTGCAGCAAAAAAACAGTACTAAAATGGAAGCTACAATGCAATACATTTTTAGAAATGTATTTAAGGCCGGGCGCGGTGGCTCAAGCCTGTAATCCCAGCACTTTGAGGGCGAGACTGGGTGGATCGCGACGGTCAGGCGATCCGAGACCATCCTGGCTAACACAGGCAAAACCCCGTCTCTACTAAAAAATACAAAAACTAGCCGGGGCGACGTTGGCTGGGGCGGCCTGGTAGTCCCAGCTACTCGGGAGGCTGAGCAGGAGAATTGGCGTAAACCCGGGAGGGAGCTTGCAGTGAGCTGAGATCCCGGCTACTGCACTCCAGCCTGGGCGAACAGAGCGAGACTCCGTCTCAAAAAAAAAAAAAAAAAAAAAAGAATGTATTAAAAATAAAAACCTAAGGGAATTAGAAAAAAAAAAAAAGTCCAACATTAACAGAAGGAAGGAAATAACAAGGATGAGAGCAAAAATAAACAAAATAAACAATAGAAAATCCGTCAAAAAATCAGCAAAACTAAGAGTTACGTTTTGAAAAGATCAACAAAATTGACAAACCCTTAGTTAAACTAAGAAAAAGAGAAAGACTCAAATACATAAAATCAAAAAGGAAAGAAGAGACATTGCAAGTGTTGCCACAGAAATAAAAAGGCTCATAAAGATGACTATGAACAATTACATGCCAACAAACTGGATAACTTAGAAAACATTAATACATTCCTAGAAATACATAACCTATCGAGATGAAATTATGAAGAAATAGAAAGTCTAAACAGACCTGTATCTAGTATGGAGAGTGAATCGGTAATCAAACTCTCCCAACAAAGAAAAGTTCAGGACTAGATGACTAAACTGGTGAATACTATCAAGCTTTAAAGTATTAATTCCAAACGTTCTCAAGCTCTTTCAAAAAACTGTAGAGGAAAGAATACTTCCAAACAGATTTTTATGAGGCCAGCATTACCCTGATACCAAAGCCAGAGAAAGACAGCACAGAAAAAGAAAATTGCAGACCACTATCCTTGATAAATACAAATGCAAAAGTCCTGAACAAAATAGCAGCAAACCAAATCCAACAGCACATTAAAAAGATCATAGGCCATAACCAAGTGGGATTTATTTCTGAGATAAAAGGATGGTTGGTTCCACATATGAAAATCAATTAATGTGCTACATCACATTAATAGAATAAAGGATTAAAATCATATAATTATTTCAATAGACACAGAAAAAGCATTTGGGCCGGGCGCGGTGGCTCAAGCCTGTAATCCCAACACTTTGGGAGGCCGAGACGGGCGGATCACGAGGTCAGGAGATCGAGACCATCCTGGCTAACACAGTGAAACCCCGTCTCTACTAAAAAAAATGCAAAAAACTAGCCGGGCGAGGTGGCGGGCGCCTGTAGTCCCAGCTACTTGGGAAGCTGAGGCCAGGAGAATGGCGTAAACCCGGGAGGCGGAGCTTGCAGTGAGCTGAGATCCAGCCACTGCACTCCAGCCTGGGCGACAGAGCGAGACTCCGTCTCAACAACAACAACAACAAAAAGCATTTGGCAAAATTCAACACCTCTTAATGACAAAAACTCTCAATGACTAGCAATAGAGGGAAATTAACTCAACATAATAAAGAACATGTGTGAAAAGCCCATGACTAACATCACAGTCACTGGTAAGCAGGAGCAAGACAAAATTTCCTATTCTCACCACTTCTATTTAACTTAGTACTAGCCAGAACAATTAAGCAAGAAAAAGAAACAAAAGGCATCCAAATTAGAAAGGAAGAAGTAAAATGGTCTCTTTTTGCAGATAACATGATCGTATACGTCGGAAAGCCTAAAGACTCCACCAAAAAAAAACCCAAATAAACCGTTAAAACTCATAAATGAATTTAGTAAAGTTACAAGATACAAAATCAATGTAAAAATAAATTGTGTTTCAATACACTAAGAACAAATTATGTGAAAAGGAAATTAGAAAAGCAATCTCATTTACAATAGCACTGAAAAGAATAAAATACCTAGGAATAGACCTAAGGAGGTAAAAGAATTTTGTACATAAAATTACGAAATATTGATGAAAGAAATTAAATAGGATACAAAGAAATGAAAAGATATCCTATGTTTATGGATTGGAAGACAATATTGTTTAAATGTTTATGGTACTCGAAGTGATCTAGAGATTCAATGTAATATCTAACAAAAGTCAAATGGTACTTTTTACAAAAATAGAAAGTACAATCATAATACTCATAGAGAATATCAAAAGACCATGAATAGCCAAATCAATATCAAGAAAGAACTAAGCTATAAGTATTACACTTCCAGATTTCAAAATATATTACAAAGCTATGGTAATGGAAACAACATGATACTGACAGAAAGACAAACATATAGATCAATAGAACAGAACAGCCAGAAATAAATCCACACATATGGGGTCAACTGTTGTTTAATAAAGGTTCCAGGAGGCTGAATGTGGTGGCTCACACCTGTAATCCCAACACTTTGGGAGGCTGAGGCAGGTGGATTGCCTGAGGTCAGGAGTTTGAGACCGGTCTGGCCAACATGGTGAAACCCCATCTCTGGAGCGACACTCCGTCTCCAAAAAAAAAAAAAAAAAAAAATTAGCCGGGTGTGGTGGTGGGTGCCTGTAATCCCAGCTACTACGGAGGCTGAGGCAGGAGAATCACTTGAACCCAGGAAAGGGAGGTTGCAGTGAGCTGAGATTGCACCACTGCACTCCAGCCTGGGCGACAGAGCAAGACTCTTTCTCAAATAAACAAAAAAACAGACAAACAAAGGGTACCAGTAATACATAATCGAGAAAGACAGTCTCCTCAACAAAAGGTGTTGGGAAAACTGGATATTCACAGGCAAAAGAATGAAATTGAATCCTTATTTTACCCTATACACAAATATCAACTTAAAGTGGATTGAAGACTGAAATGTAAGACCTGAAACCGTAAAACTCCTAGATGAAAACATAGAGGAAATATGACATTGGTCCTGACAATGATTTCATACGATACCAAAAACACAGTCAACAATAATAAAAATAGACAAGTTGGACTTCTGCACAGCAAAACAATCAACAGAGTGAAAGGTAACCTGTATAATGTAAGAAAATATTTGCAAATCATACATTGGAAAAGGGGTTAATCTCCAAGATATGTGAGAGACGCCTGCTATTCAAAAGTAAAACAAACCAAAACTAACCTGACTAAAATGTGGACTAAGGACTTGGATAGACATTTCTCCAAAGAAGACATACACATGGCCATGAGGTATATGAAAAAGTGCTCAACATCACTAATCACTAGAGGAATTTGAATCAAAACCACAATGAGATATCACCTCATACTTTTCAGGATGGCTATTATTTTTAAAAATCAGCAAAAAGAAAATAAAAAATGTTAGTGAGGCTGTGGAGAAATAGAACCTTTGCACACTGTTGGTGAAAATGCAACATAATAAAGCCAATATAGAAAACATTAGGGAAGTTCCTCAAAATTCAAAAAATAGAACTACCATATGACCCAGCAATCCCACTTTTTTGAATTTATCCAAAAGAAATCAGGATGTCAAAGAGATATTAGCAGTCCCATGTGTATTGCAGTACTATTAGGCAAGATGTAGGAGCAACTTATATATCCAATGACAGATGTATGAATAAAGAAAACATGTATATGCATTTAATGGAATATCATTCAGCCTGAATAAAAGGGAATCCTGCAATATGTTACAACATAGATGAACCTTGAGGACACTATCCTTTCAATGATTGGGATTTCTGTGAATAAACATGCTCTTCAAAATAACTGTGCATCTCCCTCCCACTCTTAGGAGTTCATGGCCTACAGGCAGGAACAACTATTGGAGACATTTTCAGAAATCAGGAGAATGAGAAATCTGAGTGGGAGAGCATGGCCTGCAGGAAAGAGTCTCTTGATCTGACAAGTCCGCAAGACTACTCAGGAATGGCTCAGTGACTCACCTTTTCACAAAAGCTGTGAAAGGCACCTGATAAGTATACAAAGTTTGGTTCTTATAGTCACATACTAAAATACAAAGATGGAGATCCACTCATGTAATTCCTAATCAGGAAAGACAGAATCGGGAATATCAAGTTCTCAAAATTTAGTAGGGAAAAAATATGTATTACATATTAAACATAGCAAGTGATAGTCCCAAGGCAAGGGAAGAGGGTGTAGTGTGTTCAGTTAGATAGTTTTTCATTCCTTAAGAAAGAACGCAGAGTTCTCATGAACAATTTTCCACTGCTTCCCAATGAAGTCACGTACATAAAGGCAGGAAGACTTACAAATAAAACAGTGGACAATGACAATTAAATGGAAAGCAGCAACTTATTGATGGAGAATTCATCCATTAAAAGCTTTTCCATTCAAAATGGGTTTCAGCCAGAAATTGGTTCTTCATTCCTCCCTGTAGTATGCATTCTTGGTAGCTACTTTCAGAACACTGCCAACATCATTACACATTTGCTTTATATAGCTTTCAAGCTGCTCTGCAGTTTCTCTCTGGCCAAAGAACTTTACAGAAACTACTGGGGGAATAAGAAGCACAGACAGGTCGTCTCTCAGGCTTGGAATCCATTGCCTGTCTAAATTTCTGTTGCTTCCAGTACAGTTGGAGTAGGTAGCAACCTCAGCCAATTATTATTTTATCACTGAGTTTAGTTGACTGCATGAAGATGGACTGACAATCTCTGCTCAATTCTCTTTGTGTCATTTGTCAGCACTCACACTGACTTTGTTCTATCCAGGTAGACTGATGGACAAGTCTGACCTCAAATTTTACCTTACCTTTCTGAACCTCAGTCTCCTAATCAATAGTAGGGAAATGACACATACGAACACAAAATTAATGAGTTTTAAAAGTACCTCATTCACATCAGGATTTTCCGGGAGAAATTTCCTCACTTCTCTCTTGCTCTTATGTACCCAATGTTCCCAGTTTTAGGGATTAGTCCATGACCTGTCCTGAGGATCTGCCTGCAACTTGTGCATCCAACTCTAGTTTGAAGGCTTTTAAGAAAATTTGAATATTAGGGGCTGCCTTAAGAAAGCATTTTATCAGCTTCTTCAACACTCAAAACTCCACTTAATCTTCTCTTCTCTATTCTCTCCTTTACTCTGCCAACAATTGGAGCATATGCCTTCAATTCAAAGCATATTAAAGAACATATTGCCAAGTTGCTCTATAATTGTTCTCAGATGCATGCCTCATTTCAAATAAATGGGAACGTTCTTCAAAAGAAAAAAGAATATGTCTACTCTTTTCCTTCCCTACAATGAAGCCTAGTTTCCTTCTCTAAACTTAGTGGGCACTCAGTAGATACTTGTTAACCCATCACCTCTTTTATAAAAGAAACCAGAGTTTTCAAAAATAAACATAAGTGTATCTCATCTTACCAAATCCATTTTAAATGTCCTTTCAAGATGACCCTATTATAAATCACCTTTAATTCATTAGTAAATTCAGACGGTTAAATAAAGTGCAGAAATTTCTGCAAATAATCTTTCTCCTAAAGCTACAAAACATTTTAAAGACTTGATTCAAGTGAACTCAGCAATCACTAGGACCAGATCCTAGAGATCCGTAAGCTGCTGCCCAAATGTCCATGGGCAGCACCTGTGTTTAATTCAGCAAATAAAACGCTTCTGAGGAAATTAGCCTTTCTGTTGCTTTTGTCTACGGAGAAAAACAGAAATCAAAAGATCATAGACTCGAGAGCTGACAGAAAATTCAGAAGATCAGGTAGTCTAGCCATCCATCTTCAGGGAAGTACAGTATTATTATTATTATTATTTTACTGATCAAACTATTAAGACCCAGAATTGTTTTTGAGAATTTGTTGAAGGTGAAATATTGGTGGGGTAAGGTGTTTTAGAGGGAGTGACTAGACCTAAAGTTCTCTGGTTTTGGGATCTGACATCATTTTTACTACATCATATGCAAGTTCAATAAATTCCTCAGCCAGGTATAGTGGCTCACGTCTATAATCCCAGCACTTTGGGAGGCCGAGGCAGGTGGATCACAAGAACAGGAGTTCAAGACCAGCCTGGCCAATATGGTGAAACCCCATCTCTACTAAAAATACAAAATTAGCCAGGCATGGTGGGCGCCTGTAATCCCAGCTACTCAGGAGGCTGAGGCAGGAGAATCACTTGAACCTCTGAGTTCAAGAACCTTGAACCCAGAGGTTGCAGTGAGCCGAGATTGCACCACTGCACTCCAGCCTGGACAACAGAACGAGACTCCATCTCAAATAAATAAATGAATCAATTCCTCAAATCTGTAGATCAAGGATTATCAAGATGACATAAATAGAAGTTCCTATTCCCAACCTCTTCCCAGTCCTGGATCAGGGCAACGAGTTTCTGCTTTTGCAACAAAGGCTACATATTCATCCTTTGGCTCTTCCTGAAAAGCAATCTTTCTGTAGATTCTAAGCTATGTGACTCATGTCTTGTCTTTTCCTAATGGTCCACTGGATTGTAAGGTTTTGGGGGAAAATGACTATGGCATATTTGCAAAGCCATTCTAGCACCTCACACAATACCAGCTACGTGGTTGGTACTTAATAGTTTTTGAATGAGTGACTGAGTGCCCTTGTGATGGGTAATAGACAAGAGGGATAGTTTGACAAGTGTAATTGGTGAAGGAACCACCTGCCATATTTCCCATCTTCTTTACATCGAAGAGCTTCCCAATTCAGCTGCTTTTGGATATTCTGGAGGTGCCATAACCTTCAGCTGGGGTCTTGGGGCAAAGTCATGACTGAGAGCAGAAGCTGGAGGCTTGACAATTAACTGAGTTAACCACTCTAATTCAATCAAAGCTGCCGTTGACTGAGAGCTTCAACTGTAGGCAAACATAGACCATCATTCAATCATTTAGTTCTTCCCTTGGGTTCAACTCCTACACTGTGAAATGAGGAAATTAAAGGAAATTATTTACTTCCACAACTGGTGACATCATGGCAATTTTATGAAGAAATAGTCTCCCAAATGCAACAACTTCTTCAATACTTTGAGTGATTGCACTCTGCTGTGAAATTATTCACTTCTCCTAGTCTGTTCAGTCTCCACACAAACACTAGACACATGCTGATGTAGTCAACCAAGTAAGGCCAGGGTAGACATTTTTCCTAGAAATGAAATTATATTAAATCAATATAAGCCTTAAGGCCCATATTGAGAATTTTTTTCTGGTTTAGTTTCTCTTTTCTGATGTGGTTTTAAGTTAGAATGAAACACTAGACTAGGACACAGGGAGTGATATAGGATGTCAAGAGAGAACAGAGCCTCATACATGCTTAGGAGAGACTGCACTTTCCACCCTATGACTGAGCACTGTCTATCAGCTTTACCTTAGACACCCACTGAGATCCATTACAGGTCTGCGATAGATTTAGGAGCTGACTTTAGTGGGGCATTCCATCAATCAAGGTTTTTAGGGAGTCCTACCTTGCCCTTCCTTCTGATACCAGGAGAAATCTGACCTCAAAGGGTATGAGGAGGGACCTTAAATGTCTTCTTTTAGATAACAGGCAATGCAACCAGTGGTTCTAACAGGGAGAATTGCACCATCAAAATTAAAAGCAGCCACTGAAACTTAGTAGCAATAGATGTTGGCAGCAGAATTTCAAAGACTCCATTTATGAGGCACATGTTATAGTTCTAATAGGCAGCTGAGCAGATGGAGGTCTGAAGGTACATGGAGCCAAAAGAGCTTGGAGAGGCTCTGCCTGTGCACTCAAGGCCAGAGGGATGGTACCATAGCAGACAGAGTTCAGCAGCCAAAAGTATTAATCTAGGCTCTGATTATGTCATTCCCAGGGGATCCCTCAATTGCTAGCTTTCCTCCACTCTGTCAGATTTGCTGTTAGATATTTCTTCTCATGGATTTTCAAATGTTTTAATGTTATCTCCCTCCCCCTGTTCAAACACACAACATACACCTTAAAAGAAGGAAAACAGAGCACATTAAAAGTTAATGGATGAAATGCTGCTACAGGTTCTATAGTTAAACAGATCTGAGTTCAGCTCCTGACTCTACCACCAAGCTATTTGACCTTAGGCAAGTGATTCAACCTCTCAAGACCCTCAAATGCCTCAGGTGAAAGAAAGAAAAAAAAAAAAAAGCCATCTTGTGAGGAGAAAATTAGGCAAAAATCTCAAAGTACCTGGCACATGGTAAAGGTAAACACTAACACAGTAGCTATTACTATGGTTTGCTGTTACAACAGTGCCTGACACCCGGTAAGTGCTCCATAAGTATTAACGGAATCCTGTTATCCAGACTCACGTAGCAGATCTGAAAAATGAGACAGGAGACACTTTCCTAGAGCATGTGGGCTGGAGAGTGACTCCCAAGTGAGAAGAAAGAAGCCTAAAGTGGTCATGGGGGAACAATAAATTCCTATCCCCTCTCCTCCTGTCCCCACACACCACTCCCTTGCTTCAAAGCTTCCTTTCTTTCCAGACAGAGATGGCATTTGAAAGGCTCTTGCCTTGATAGAGTAAAGGATTACTATCAGCCAACAAGCTGATGTCAAACTAAAATAAATGTGCCAAGTGTGGGATTCTCTCCTTTAGTTGGGATTCTACAAGCAGAGAGGATTTTATTTCATTATTATTATTTTGTATCTTTCCATAAGTTATTGGGGTACAGGTGGTACTTGGTTACACGATTAAGTTCTTTAGTGGTGATTTGTGAGATGTGGGGGCACACATCACCTAAGCAGTATATACTGCACCATATTTGTAGTCTTTTAATCCCTCACCCCTTCCCACCCTTCCCCCTGAGTCCCCAAAGTCCATTGTATCATTCTTACATCTTTGCATCCTCATAGCTTAGCTCCCACATATCAGTGAGAACATACCATGTTTGGTTTTCCATTCCTGAGTGACTTCACTTAGAATACTCTCCAAACTTCTCAATTGGAGATGTCTTTGATTTCTTAGATTCAAATCCTAATAAAGAAGGGATGTTTTGCCCAACCAATTCTCCCAATGCCACCACCACCATCATAAAACAATTTTGTTTCCTTGGACATCAACATGAAACACCTCACTGTGAGCCCTGGTCCTCTTCTCCTCACCCACCTTGCCCATGCCCCTCAGCAACTAGGAGGAAGACTGGCAGGGCAGCTGCTGGTCAAGGCTTGCATATGTGTATTGGAGAGGAAGGGGAGGTGTCCAAACCATTGAAACTCACTTAACATATTTTTTCACTAAATCAGAGGTAACAGTTACCGTCCAAGATGAAAATACCCTTTTAGCATGAAGCCTTTGCGAATCTTTTACTTAATAAAAACTGTGCTTGATTATCTTCCCTAACCATGGCCTTCTCTCCTCCTGTTCTTCAGTAAAACTGCCTGTAATTTCTAAAGACTAATGGTGGACATCTACTTTCTCAGAAAAGTCAAAGAGACACTACAGCCAACAGTTTGAACAAGAAAAGCTTAGCAGGCCAAGACATGACAACAAATTAATGCTTTTCATGATGACTAGCAGCCTTTACCTTGAACGTATGTGATTAAAATAAGAACCTGAAGTTACTTTGCAATGCAGCCTCAGCTTCTTTTATTGTGAGGGAATCACATGACCTGCGGGCATCGCGAACTGTGGGAAATGGTGGAGGGGGCTAGGAAAGGCTGAGGGGGAAGGTTCTCAAAAGCTCTGAGTCAGAGCTCAGCTATTTGGGGATTTCATTCATCCCCTGGGGTTAGTAAAGCAGAAAAGACAACCAGTTCTGAACCCTGATGGTAAACAAGGGAAAGAACCCAAAACTCCACAAGATGTTGATGGATAAAACAAGCCCTGAAAAGAACTATCTTAGAGAGTTGAAGAGCTCAAGATAAAGGGAATATTCATAGCAAGGTATGGGCAAGGCTGAATCTATGACTCGGCTCATAGCCCTCCCCTAATAGAATTCATCCACCCCAACCACCCCAACCACCCCACCCCTTGTTTCATTTAGGCTAACACGGAAGGGTGTAAACACATCCTGGGCATCCCCAGCCAATGGGAAGGAAACCCCTACTTAAGGTTAGAAATGGGCCGGGGAGAACTCAAATGTGATTAATGCAGGGTTGATGGCAGTCCCTGGGGCATCCCAGGCAATCCTCAGCAATTTGAAAATACATCCTGCAAGCCTGTATTTAAGATGCAATAGAAGCTGCAAAGTAGTGGTGTGTAAAATACGGTTCCTGACTACATGGAGATTGTAATCTCATTAGGAAAACAGGTCATGTGAAATATCGAGAGGACGAAAAATAAAATGAAGGCAATTTGGCTCTGACTCATCCATACAAAGAAAGCAACTGGAATATCAGGGTGGAAAGACTGGCTCTCCTGCTGTCCTGGGAGTGGGCATTTCCAGCATCTACCGCCCCTGGCATTTGTGTGTGATACGGAGAGTGGGCACACAACTCAGGCTGGGCCAGTCAAACACTCTCATCTGTTTCCCTATCGGGACCTACGGAATCAAAGGCTCAGGGACAGTCAGGCTCACTCACAGTGCCAACAGCAGGATTCTCAACCACTGTGTTGTCCTGGTCTTACTGCCTTTGTCCAGAGATAATCCCTGTGCTTCCTGCTTCTGAGCCCCTGGGCTTGATTTGGCTCCTGTCTGGTTGCTGGTTCCCCAATCTCCTGCTGATTCCCTGAATCCTTGACTGTGGCTTCTTAAGCTGGTTTCTGCTGCCTTTCAACCCCAAATACTGACTTTTGAGGCCATCTGCTTGTGGGAAACACCTTGGTTTCTATTGTGTTATTATAAGCTTTTAAAAAATAAGAACTATGCTTACTATTTGCTTGACACTGACAGCTCCTCAGGAAGGGCATATTTAAGTTTTAAAAATTTAAAGGCATCAGATGATGAATATCCATTTTGTGTTTCTTTTTACCATGACCCGGCATATAGATGTTCGTTTTGGTATTAAACATTAAATTCTACTTCTTCTGTTGGAATTCTTCAGGACCTAAGGCTAGTCACTTAACCTCCTTGAGCCTCAGTTTCCTCATTTGCAAACACAGAAAATAATTCCTCACTCATTAGACTCTTGATGGAAACTGAGATATATTGAGAAATAATGATCTTTTCAACAAATGGCATTGTACAAACTGGATATCCACATGCAAAAGAATAAAACTGAACACTACCTACCTCATACCATCACAAAAATTACGTCAAAATGGATTACAGATGTAAATATAAAAGCTGAAAGTATCAAACTTCCAGAATAAACATAGGAGTATATCTTAAGGACCTTGCACTAAGCAAAGAACTTTTATTTTTAGAAATAATAATAAAAACATAAGCAACAAAAGAAGAAAGTAGAGAAATTGGACTTAATTAAAATTTAAAATTTTGCCTGTCAAAGGATACCATCAAGAACATGAAAAGACAAGCCATAGAATGGGAGAACATATTTTCAAGTCGCGTATCTGAAAAGGGCTTAGTATTCAGAATATACTGGGGTTTGGGGGAAAATGAAAGTGACTGCTAATGTGTACAAGGTTCCTTTCTGGAGTGACAAAAATGTTATAAAATTGTATAGTGCTGATGTTCGCCAAACTCTGTGAATACACTAAAAACCAGTGCATTATATCTTTTAAGTGGTATGTGACTGATACCTCAATAAACTTATTAAAAATTTAAATGAGAGTATATACATAATGGTGAACATACATAAAATATATGCATCTAACCATTGCATATGTTTTAAAATGCATATTATATATGCATATTATACATATATAAGCCTGTTCATGTAGTAAATGCTCAAAATATTTTAGACTTCTTTGTTTTATTGATAACGATTGATTGAGGCAGAAAGTATTGGAGATAGCATGATCAACGGAAGGAGGCTCAGGCTGGATTCCTCCTACCCAAAGCAATTGGACTAACACTTTCTTTTGTAAGAATCCTCTCTATTTCTCACAGAAGCTGTAAGTTGTGTCCACATGTGTCTCACCTGTATTCTCACCTGTCATCACTGTATTCTAAGGGCCCAAATGGTTCTGCCCTCCCTGGTCTTTATCCCTTCAGTCAAAATGCACTTAAAATGCTGCTCATTCTCTTTCTTACCTGTTGGATTCTGACTTTCCTGTGGTCTCGCCACTCACTATTTGTTTCCTATTGCTTATTTATGTAGACTGAATTTATCACAAAGTGTTATTATTGATATTCAAATTTTTTATATAAAGCCAAGAGCATGTTTTCTTTATTTTTGTGTGTGTGTGCATTTGCTTATCTGTTTTTCTTGAAAACACAGCAAAAATATTAGAATAATTTACACCAAAATTACAAAACTGTCTCTGGGTGATGGTATTGCATGTAATTTTTAAAAACCCACTTTCATATACTTTGTGGTATTTTCAAAATTTTCAACAGAGAATCATGATTAAAAACACTTTATAAATAGGAAGACATTACATACTGAAACATTATAAGTTTGCCCAAAGATGGATTATGAAGAGAACTATCTCCAAAGTCAGACTCCTCCAAAGATGCATCAGAACATTTGCTGGATGAAACGTTGTGTGAGTCAGCTCAATGCACATGTTCCCTTTGCTGTGAACCTCCCTGAGAAACCAGGATGGAATATGCCTCTGTCTATTTCAGCTCAAGGCAGCAGTCAAGTGCTTAATCTAGTTTGCGGATTTAACATGGAGATTTGCACCTTTGCTCATACGCCTTTTGAACTTTCCTTGGCACCTTCTAGTTGGATTCCTTCAAAGTGTAGAAAAACTGAATGATTTGTATCACCCAGTCCCCACGCATATATTTACAGGCTTGCAAAAAACATCCTAGTCTAGACAATAATTAAAGTCAGATATGTAGCTTAATTAAAAGATGTCTTTCCTGAGCCCCAGGGGACATTTCTAAACACACACGACCAGCAGTGTTTATCCAGACTGTTCTGGGGGTGCACTTGGGGATATTCTCTTGGGCACAACCTCTTAGAGCAAGTGTGAGAAATGACGAGGATTGATGAGGGTGGTAGGCGTAGGTGGGTGTGAAGAAGACGAAAGAGAGATGTTTGCCTGAATGCGTAAGGACAAATGACAAGGATCACTGTGGAGCAACATCAAGGAAGCAGAAATCAAATTTGATCAGCTAGGAACCTGGAAAACTTAAACACAGTATGCCCAGAAATCACAAACTACCAACTCCAGAGGCTTTGTTTGCCATCAGATATATTTTGGTCAGCTTATGAAATGCTTTTTAAAAAATTAATACTAACATTTAAAATGGAGAGATTTTGCCTAAAAATCAAAATTTTCAGCTTTCTTTTGAGTAACTGAAAACAGTAAAACACAGAGTCAGTTTCTTTTCTGCAACAGTTGCTGGTGCTAAGCAACAGCTACATCCTTCAGATATTTAACAGGACACGCTCTCCAGTTCGCTCACACTCATGAATCCCTGCTATCGCTACCACAATGCGATCCAGTGGCAGTTCCATTATCATGCAGCTGATTTTGTTTTTCTCACTCCTAGCAGGCTTCTATTATTTATATCAACTGTATGGCCTTTGCAGCTATTCGAGTTTGAAGCTCTCCCCACCATCCTCCCATACCCAGGCTCTTTCCTCTGACCATGCTTTACCAGTCTCGTTCATCTGGAATCCTCCTTGCTTTGGGTTCACTGGTGCCTTGTTAGAAACGGATCAGGATTCAGTCCTGGGTACTTTATAAGCATTGTAATCTTCTGGGAGGATAGAAGGACATAGAAAAGAAAAACATCTGGACCTGGAGCCTGTAAACGAAGATTCAATTCCCACTTATAACTAGAACTAACTTATATTGTCAAAAAAAAAAAAAAATGTGGGTTCAGATCCCAGATCCTTAATTTTCTAGTCTGAGATCTTGAGCAGTGTGCTTAACCCGTCTGAAGCTGTCTCCTTATCTGTGAATGTAAATATTTGCCTTGCCTGCCTCACAGGATTGTGGTAAAAACCAAAGAAGATGTTCTAAGGAAGTGATTTAGACAGTTCCTAAGACTAAATCAATTTAAGATAATTTTGGCCAGATTATTAAATTACTTTGCATGGGTTGATGAAAATCCACCTTACCAAGTTTTCCAAATGCTCTCTCTGAAAAAGCAAATAGTGTAGTAATGTGGCTCTCAATCTTTTTATCATTTGCCCAATTCTGTGGGTTGTTTATCAAGTGTACAAAAGTGTTTTAAGTGCGGATATGGCCTTTCTCCCTAACTCTCTAGAAGACTCAATTAACTAAAAATCTGTCTTCCCAGTGTATACAATACCCACTATTTCAGGTTTCCATATATAAGAAATATATGGCTTATAACATATTTCTGGTTTGTACTATAAATACATATGTACGTTTAACTTGAATTAGTAGATATAACTATGGCATTTTGATTTACAGCACCTGAGAGAGTATAAAGAATTTGATCACAATACTATTAGGTTGGTGCAAAAGTAACAGTGGTTTTGAAAGTAATTCAATGAAAGTAAGTGGCAAAACCACAATTACTTTTGCATCAACCTAATAATAATTGTGAAATTAAAAATATGTTCTGAATATTAAAATAATAGGTATTTATTACAAATAATTTGGTTATGACTATATTTATTGCTGTACATACAGGCATACCACGGAGATACTGTGGGTTGGGCTCCTGACCACTGCAGTAAAGCGAATATTGCAATAAAGAGAGTCACATAGATGTTCACACTATGCTACAGTCTTTTAAGTGTGCAGTAGCATTATGTGTAAGAAACAATGTGTGTATCTTAAGATATTTTGTTGCTAAAAGATGCTGATTATGAGCCGTCAGCACCTCATAATCTTTTTGTTGGTGGAGCATCTTGCCTTGATGTGGATGCCTATGGATTAGTCAGGGTGGTGCTTTCCGAAGGCTGGGATGGTGGTGCCAATTTCTTAAAATAAGAAAAAAATAAAGTTTGACACCGACTGACCTTTTCTTTTCATGAAAGTTTTCTCTGTGACATGCACAGCGTTGGATAGTTGAAGTCAATCCTCTCAAACCCTGCTGCTACTTTATCAACTAAGTTTATCAACTAAGTTTATTCTAATCCTTTGTTGTCATTTCAACAACGTTCACTGCATCTTTACCAGGAGTAGACACCATCTCAAGATCACTTTCTTGGCTCATCTGTAAGAAGTAACTCCTCACCTGTTAGTTTTATCATGAGATTGCAGCAATTCAGTCACATCTTCAGGCTCCACTTCTAATTCCAGTTTTCTTGCTCTTTCTACCATATCTGCAGTTATTTTCTCCCTGAAGTCTCAAACCCCTCAAAGTCATCCATGAAGGTGAAATCAACTTCTTCCAAACTCCTGTTAATGATGATATTTTGACTTCCTCCCACAAATCACAAATGTTCTTAATGGCATCTAGAATGGTGAATCCTTTCCAGTAACTTTTCCATTTACTTTGCCCAGATCCATCACAGGATCTGTAAGACTGTCTATGGCAGCTTTAGTCTTACAAATTGTATTTCTTAAATAATAAGACTAGAAAGTTTAAATTACTTCTTCATCCCTGGACTACTGAATGGATGTTGCATTAACACACATGAAAGCAACATGAATCTCCTTGCACAACTCCTTCGGAGCTCTTGGATGACCAGGTGCACTGGTGATGAGCAACAATATTTTGAAAGTAATCTTTTTTTTTTTGAATAGTAGGTCTTAATGATAGGCTTAAAATATTTAATAAGCCATGCTTTAAACAGATATGCTGTCATTCAGCTTTGTTATTTTATTTCTAGAGCATAGGCAGAGTAGATTTAGCATAATTCTTAAGGACTCTAGAATTTTTGGAATGTTAAATGAGCATTGGCCTCATCTTAAAGTAACTAGCTGCATTATATTCTAACAAGAGAGTCAGCCTGTCCTTCAAAGTTTTGAAGCCAGGTTTTGACTTCTCCTCTACAGTTTGAAAGTCCTAGATGATATTTTCTTCCAATATAAGGCTATTTCACATTGAAAATCTGTTTGTTTTGTTTTGCTTTTTGTTTTTTGTTTTTTGTTTTTTTTTTTGACAGAGTCTCACTCTGTTGCCAGGCTGGAGTGCGGTGGTGCAATCTTGGCTCACCGCAACCTCCACCTCCTGGGTTCAAGCAATTCTACTGCCTCAACCTCCCGAATAGCTGGGACTACAGGTACGCACCACCACATCCAGCTAATTTCTGTATTTTTAGTAGAGACGAGGTTTCACCATGTTGGCCAGGATGGTCTCAATCTCCTGACCTTGTGATCCACCTGCCTTGGCCTCCCAAAGTGCTGAGATTACAGGTACGAGCCACCGCACCTGACCGAAAATCTGTTCTTTAGTATTTCCACCATCACCATCTATCTTAGCTAGATCTTCTGGATAACTTGCAACTTCTACATCAGCACTTGCTGCTTCACTTTGCGCTTTTATGCTGTAGGGATAGCTTCTTTCTTTAAACCTCATGAACCAACCTCTGCTAGCTTCAAACATTTCTTCCGTAGTTTTCTCATCCTTACCTCTATCAGTTTCATAGAGTTGAAGAGAGTTAAGGTCTTGTTCTAGATTAGGCTTTGGCTTCAGGAAATGTTATGGCTGGTTTGGTCTATCTTCAAGACCACTAAAACTTTCTCCATAACAGCAATGGAGCCTGTTTTGCTTTTTGGTGTTATTCATTGTTCACTGGAGTAACACTTTTAATTTTCTTCAAGAACATTTCCTTTGCATTCACAACTTGACTAACCGGAGCAAGAGGCCAAGGTTTCAGTCTGTCTCAGCTTTCAACATGTCTTTTTCACTAAGCTTAATCATTTCTAGCTTTTAATGTTAAGTAAAAGATGCATGATTCCTCCTTTCACTTGAACACTTTAGAGCCATTGTAGTGTCATTAATTGACCTAATTTCAATACTGTTGTGTCTCAGGGAAGTGGGAAACCCAAGGATAGGGAGAGAGATGGGAGAATGGCAGGTTGGTAGAACAGTCAGAACACACACAACATCTTAACTTCACCCTCTTATATGGGCATAGTTTGTGGTACCTAAAAACAATTGCAATAGTAAGATTAAAAATCACAGATCACAGATCACCAAAGTGGATATATTAATAGTAATAATTTAAAAGTCTGAAATATTGTGAGAATTACCAAGATGTGACACAGAAACACAAAATGATCACATGCTGTTGGGAAAATGGCGCTGACAGACTTGCTCAATGCAAGGTTGTCACAAATCTTCAATTGGGAAATAATCACAATATCTGTGAAGTGCAATAAAGCAAAGCACAATAAAACAAAGTATCCCTGTGTTTATTGTGGG
Organism: Rhinopithecus bieti; assembly: GCF_001698545.2. Lineage (NCBI taxonomy): Eukaryota > Metazoa > Chordata > Mammalia > Primates > Cercopithecidae > Rhinopithecus > Rhinopithecus bieti. Next base: position 2,044,079 of record NW_016816274.1, read on the forward strand.
TAAATACTGTTAACATTCATTTTCCAAATCACCATTTTAAATGGTAGTGTAATGTATTTCATCTTATGATTATAGCATTTTTGTTTATTTGATTCACAATGGTTAATGGTAAATGGTGATTTGGTGAAAGCTAAAGCTATGTTTTACTTATTATATTATTTGTGAATTAAAACAAATTCAGCAATACAAAATGTAAGATGAAAGTAAAATTATCTTCTCATTTTAATGGAAGTACTTTCTAGCTTTTGTTTGTATGCGGATACATATATGTAGAGAAAGACATTTTTCAAATGAGTTCCTAATTCACTTACTTTTAGCCTACATTTACCACTTACTATATCATAGTCATTATTCCAATCAACAAGATCTACATCTGTTTTGTTTTTCTTTTTTAGACAGAGTCTTGCTCTTGTCACTCAGACTAGAGTGCAGTGGCGCGATCTCAGTTCACTGCAACCTCCGCCTCCTGGGTTCAAGTGATTCTCCTGCCTCAGCCTCCCGAGTAGCTAGGATTACAGGCGCCCACCACCATGCCCGGCTAATTTTTGTACTTTTAGTAGGGATGGGGTTTCAACATGTTGGCCAGGCTGGTCTCGAACTCCTGACCTCAGGTGATCTGCCCACCTCGGCCTCCCGAAGTGCTGGGATCATAGGCGTGAGCCACTGCACCTGGCCTTACATCAGTTTTTAATGGCTGCACAGTATTTTATTCACTATTACTTATTTAGCAGTCACCTACTGATGGACTTCAAATTATTGTCAATTTTTCACTAATTTTTTATGTTTTACCATTAAAATAATATTGTAATGAATAATTTTACAATCACACATTATTTCCTTTGAAAAGATTAAATTACAATGAATAGATTAAAATATTCTAAATTATAATAGAATAGATGACAATGGAATCGATTTAAATACTCTAACATCTATTGGTAAAATGTTTTCCATAAAAGTCATACAAATTGGCACTCCACCATCAAATTATGAGACAGCCTGTCTCATAGCAATGCACCTCATATGTGATCAGAGTATTACAGCAAGACTCACAGAAAGATATAAATACTATATATATATACTAATATAATACTATAATATAATACTATATATACTATATATACTATATACTAATCCTATATATACTAATATAATACTATAATATAATACTAAAGATATATATACTATAATATAAGTCTGAGAGGGAGACAACTGTCAGTCTTGTTGCAGGATCTGTAAAACCAGGGCTAAAGAGGAAGGACCTGAACTGTTTGGTAGAACTGAAATGGAAAGGCATGCAATCTTTATTTCCTTTAAAATTTGGCCAAAACCTAGCTTCTTCATAGTTTCTTGAAGATATGTGATTGCTGCTAATTTAAGATTGAAAGCCTGATTAACACATTCAGTCTCTTAGCTTCCCATATTCTAACAATGAAGTCCAATTACCTATTGTGCTAATACTTGCTTCTCTTTGAAATGCAAAATCATAGTGAGACTAATGAAATGAGAACATGGTCCAAATATTGGATCATTTCCTGGTGATGATGTGACAATAGTGAACTGTGAAACTAGGGCTGATAACATCATCCTGAGTCATGGAAACTCTAAACATCAGCCAGCCTCTCTCTTTCCTCTCATCCTTTATCCTCTTTCCACTCCATCTCTGCTGATTAAGTTTACAGCATGTCTGCTGTATCTGTCATACTCCCTCCATACCAACAACATTGGTTTTGGTCCTCCTCAATCTCTGGTAGGATCATTGCCATAGTTTACTAACTGCTGTCCCCAGGCTGTTTTCCACTCAGACCTCAACAGGGCTGATTCTCTATCCTAACTCAAGCCCTTGCTGACTTCCTACTGCAAACAGGACTAAGATGATCCAAAGTTATGTTGGTCAAAGCAGAAGAGTAGAATTTACTTAAAATTTCATTTTCTTGATTTACAATTGTAAAATATTTGATATATGGCATATTGACATCATTTACACCCTTGCCTTATGCCCCCAAACCGGTAAGGTTGACTGAACTCTGATGTGTCTAACTAGTTTCCTTCAATAGCATTTTTAATCATGTTTATTGAGATTTAATTTATATGTAATAAAATTTGCCTTTTCAAAGAGCACAATTCATTAGGTTTTAATATATTCACAGAGTTGTACAATCAGCACCACTATCTAATTCCAGAACATTCTGTCAACCCCATAAAGAAAGCCCATACCCATTACCAGTTACTTCCCAGTATCCCTTTTCCCAGCCTCTAGAAACAATTGTCTACTTTCTTTTTCTATGGATTTGCCTATTCTGAACGTTTCACATGGAATTATACAATATGTGACCTCTTACATTTGGCTTTTTAAATTTAACATAATGTTTCCAAGGTTCATGCATGTGGTATATAAATCAGGGCTTCATTCCTTTATATGGCTAGATAATACTCCATTGTATGGATATACCACATTTCCTTTATCCATTTATCAAATGATTGTCATTTGGGTTCTTTCTGCTTTTGGGCAAGTATGTATAATGTTGCTATGAACATCCATGTACAAGCTTCATGTGGACATACATTTATTATTCTCTTGGAACTATATGTAGGAGTGGACCTGATAGATCATATGCAAACATTATGTTTAGCATTTTGAGGAACTGCCAAACCATTTTAAAAGTGGCTACACAGTTTACACAACTTTACATTCCCACCAGCAATATATGAAGGTTCTAATTTCTTCATATCCTTGCCAACATTTCTTATTGTCCATCTTTTTTATCACAGCAATCTTAGTGGGTACAAAGTGGTATCTAATTTGGTTTTTATTTCTGTTTCCCTAATAACTAATAATGTTGAATATATTTTACATATATTGGCCATTTGTATATCTTCTTTTGAGAAATAAATATTTGAATTGTTTGTTTGTTTTGTTAACTGGTTTGCTTGTCTTTTTATAGTTGAACTGTAAGCTTTCTCTATATATTGTAGTTAAATAATATTCTTTTGTATTTTTATCCTACTTGGAGTTTTTTGAGTTTCTTGGATATGTAGATATATGTCTTTCATCAAATGTGACATGTTTTCAGCTGTTATTTCTTCAAATATTCTTTCTGCTCCTTCCTATCTTTCATTTTTTTCAAACTTCCATAATGTGTATACTGGTACCCTCTTTCTCCAACTCTCATAGTATGTATGTTGATATGAATGTCCCAGGGAAAAGCATCTTTGTACTTATTAAATTCTGAGTCAGATAAAATAAAGACAAGACCTGACAGTGGGAGTTTGCAGAGAGCTAGCAGAAAGGTCAAATTATGACAATTTGGGGGGAATAAAGTTTCGTCCCTTCCAGCAGTTGCTAGGTTGGTTGAAATTCTATTTAACATCATAGTCATTAAACAGTGATATTTGGTCATAGTCACTAGCCAGTAGTGACTAGGCTACTGGTTTGTACAGCTACTACAATAACAAAATTATTAGTTTTCAAGCTGAGAAGAGGGAAATGAAAATAGGGCAAGTCAATGCCACACTGCTCACTGTTCTTGCTGAGATTCAGCTAACTTTTCCCCAGAATAAATGCTCCTCAGATTGTTGCAAGCCTTTCTTTAATTACCTGAGTTCTAGAAACATTGATTTTGGCCATTTTTGTCGGTGTTTCCTTGCTTTTTTGGAGAAGGAGATTTTCAGAGGTCTTTACTCCACCATTTCAGAAGTACTTCTTTTCCCCCATCATTCTTAGACACTAGAAATGGGATTTAAGTGGTTTATTTTATCATATATATTACTGCCAAGTAATACTTCTTCGGTGTTCTACCACTAGACAGGTCCTCTTTCTTCAAAGGTACCTTTTTGAGTCATCTAAAACTTAAAATACAAAATTTATTTTCAACTTTTTTTTTTATTATCAAAAAGTCACTACTATTACCAATTATCACTGTTTAATGGCTATAATGTTACATAGAATTTCAACCTGACAGAACCCAAAGACTTGAACATTTTAACCAAACATATGGCATGGGTGGAGGGTTGTCCAATTACAAGAGAAATATTCTATTATCTAGGATTTTTGTTCTAATAGCAAAAATTACTACTATCTTCTTGATACTCTTAATCCCTGCAGAATTAGTTTTCTCCTACTTCTTCTAAACACTCATCTATAGACCCACAGATTTACTGCTGATATTCAGCAACATTCAGCAATGATCCAGAGATCGGTATGGATACCTCAGTCCAGATGAACAGATTGTACACAAAGTAGATTAATGCAAAAGGTTAACCAGCCACTAGAATGAAAACAAAATGGAAGATTCCTCAGTGAATGTACAATAACCAGAAAGATAAATTATATGTGGGATTATAACTGGAGGTTAAGAGCTAAAACATGGATTTCAGAAAGTCATGGTATCAAATCTGGCTCCACACCTCATCAGTTCTGTGACTTGGGAAAGCCACTTTACCATGTAAAGCCTCTATTTCCTATCTGCAAATAGAAGTATTGCCTGCTGCATCAGGATTTTGTGCAGAATAAATGGGATAATGCATGTGTAGCATATAGTGTAGAGCAGGGCTTATAATAAGCCCTCAGTAAATGACAGTGTTAGCTGGTAACCTGAATACTCCCATCCCTGAGCACACTGACTAACTGCAGCTTTATGAATATATTTCAGTTTTGAAAAACAAGGTATGTTTCAAAGGTGAGATTATTGCCTATAAGTAGTCTCCATTTCCCACCTCAGAGATCTTTGTCAGGCTAACTCATATACATGAATCTCCCTTGTGTGTACTACATGCTACCTTATTATAAACCACAGACTTTGAGAAAACATGTCTTCCATGCATGCATGCATAAATATAACATTAACATTTATTGTGCATATTTCATGTAGCAAGCACTAATCTCAGCACTGGCATAGGGTGACGAACAAGGTCCCTACCCTCACGGAGATTACCTTCCAGTAGATGATGCAGGCAGATTATAGAGACTCCATTTCATCATTAGAGACTCAAAAAACTAAGATTTTAAGCCAAGTATTTCCCTAACTCCCTCATAACTTGAGTTATGTTGCAATTCATACTTTATCCACGAGGCCCCCTATAGTGGGATTTGAAAGTCAGAGTGAAGATCAGGAGTTAGGTGCTTAGTTTCCGCTGTTTCTGCCAGAGTTGTCAGGTAATCTGCAACATCTGTAGCAAAGGCCCTAATATTCTATCTCTAGCTTCACTTGGTTCAAGAAACAAAGATGCTTGTTTCGGTGGAGGAGATGAGAGCAGAGGCAACGTGATCCTGGAGGTAGTGGTGGTGGCATTAGTGCGACAGTTTGAATATCTGTCCCCTCCAAAACTCATAGTGAAATAAAATCCTTAAAGTGATTGTATTAAAAGGTGGAGCCTTTAAGAGGTGAATGAGTGATGAAGGGTCTACCCTCATAAATGGATCAATCAATTCATAGATTACTGGGTTAATTGGTTAATGGATTAATGGGTTATCATGGAAGTAGGACTGGTGGTTTTATAAGAAGAGGAGGAGAGACTTGAGCTCGTGTGCTCAGGCCCCTCACTGTGTGATGGTCTGCACCACCTTGGGACTCTGCAGAGTCTCACCAGCAAAAAGGCTCTCATCAGAGGCAGCTCCTCGACCTTGGACTTCCCAGACCTCATAACTGTAATGGATTTATAAATAAATTTATTTTACTTATAAATTACCCAGTTTCAGGTATTCTATTACACATAACAACAACAAAATGGACTGAGACCAACAGCTTCCTGATGTCAGCTTTGTGATAGTGACAGAGACATAGTTGTAAACATGCTGCCATGCCCTGTGCATTACTCTCAGAAGTTCTGCTTGCTCTCCCATTCCTTCTCCCAGATTTTATATGCCTGCTCAAACCAGTACAAATTCCTTTCTGCTTAAACTAGCTGAAATAGACTATGCTGTTACTGAATCCTGACCAAAACAGATAAATAAAAAGGAGATGAACAAATAAATAAACAAGATAAGTATTGACTGCAATAAATTCTATGAAGACAGAGTGATGAAAGATGAGGAAAGATTTTTCAGATGGACTTCTTTCAAAAGGTTCCTTTGACAAAACGAATTTAAACAGAGACCTAAAGGAAAGGAGGAGCTAAGAGAAGAGTCGGGGAAAAAGACTTCCAGGTAAAGCAAACATCAGCAGCAAAGGCCCAAAGATGGGGAAGGATTTGTTGATTTCACTCATAAGAATGGAGAGCATCTTTGGAAATTCGGCACAAATGGCACATGATGAGGCTAGAAAACTATGCAAGGACCAGAACTTCTCAAAGTGTGGTCCAGGAACTGGTGCCAGTCTGCAAACTATTTGTTGCTGATCTGTGATAAGTACAACAATTAAGAATAAATATTCAGAAATTTTGTAGCAATGTGACATCACTACAACATTCATGCAACATTTCTATTATATTTAAAGAAACTATCAGTGCATAACGGATTAGAAATTTAAAACACAAAACAGGTTCTTCACCACAGTTTGAGAAGTATTGTTCTGTATGTCTAGCCTCTCAAACTTTTCCTTTAAAGAACCCAATAGTAAATGTTTTAGACTTTTCAGGGTCATAGAGTCTCTGTTGCAACTACTCAGCCCTGCTGTGCTAACACAAAAGCAGCCATAGATAATATATAAACAAATGGGTGTGGCTCTGTTTCCATAAAACTTTATTTACAAAAAAACACATGGTGGCAGATTTGGGCCTGTGATCTGTAGTTTGTCAACCTCTGTTCTAGGCCACAGGAAGGAGATTGGACTTGACTTTAAAGCCAACAAAACCACCTGATTAACTGAGGCCATCTTTACTCTTGATCACCCCTCATTACTGCCTGCACATATTCATAAAGTCTTTGTGTGACTGACTCAAAATCAGAAAGACCTTGCAACTCCTCTCAGCTCTAATTCCATGTTCCTCGTAGCAATCTTGGCAAGTGAAGTTCCCGCTTACAGGACTTACGTCCAAAGGCACAGTCCATTTTGTCTCTTGCCTGCATCCCCCAAAATGATGATGATACCATATACTCTACATTAACCTGATGAGCCACTCAGAGCCCCACATGAGGTCACAGCCTTATGTTCTCCAGGACCTGGCCAATCAATCACAGGTTCACACAGTCCTCTGAGTCATTAAGTCACCTCCACTGCCCCGTTTTTGGAGGTGTGCCACCCCACTTTTCTTTTTCTGCAAAGCTGTGCTTTTGTCCAAGTGAATCTCTGTGGCCGTGGTGCATCTCTGATGCTGTTATGTCTGAAATAGTTGCATTGGTCAGGCGGCACACCACATGTATAGCCTTGTTTTTCTCTGGGCTCAAGCACAGCCACAGGCAGGAAAGCCTTCTGCATTCACACATGTTTCTGTTGCACGGCACCCATTTCATAAACACAGCCCACCAAGCACACAGCAGAAAGCCTATTCCCTCCCACTCTGGAGCATATACTACTGTGTGTGTGAGGAGGTGGACTCTTCCCAGTAGGTCTTTCACACAGAGGGTACAGAGCTGAGGCAGCTCTTTCTGAAATCTCTTTTATTTAAGGTTTCTTTCATTGACTCAGGACAAACTTAACGGGTAAAACTTTGCTGTTGCAAGTTTCCTTAAAATATCCCCTTCTGGGCCTACCACCGTTTATCTTGGCAGCAGGTAGCTTGGAGAATTTTGGAAAGTCTCAGCTTGGCATAGCCTCAGAGCTACTGGCACATTAAAGATTAATAAAGCACATTTAACTGAGCTCAGGACGCTGCAATGTGATCCTTCACCGTGAAATGTGCAAGATTCTTTGTTTGCAATGAACAAAATTGGAGCCAGAAAGGGCCTACCGTGACAAGCTAAGATAGGAAACCATCAGGAACTTTGTAATGTGTTTCACTGATCAATTGATGGGTAGGAATCAATGCCCCGGCTCAGCCATACTCGAACTTAGCATTCTTAGGAATTTAAGATAGGTGTCCAAGTATGATCCAAGAGCTGGATATTTACTGAACTTGCAGCACCACAGAAATAATGCAACTGCACCTGTCTCCTTAAAATATTAGAAAAGAATGATTCAGAGCGAATTCTCAAGTTAGCAGCTTCTCCAGTGACTATCAGAATAAAGCAAGGCATTTTCAAACACGTTGGCTTTGCTTTAGTCAACCAGAAGGCTTGGGTCTGGCTGAATATTAACCCAGGAAGAGGGAAAAAAGAAAACAACAAAACTAAACATGATTGACATGTATGGTGTGGGGCTGGCTGCAGAATGAACCAGACAACACGAAAATGAAAACAAAAATTAATCAGGCACGTACATCTTAACTGTTGGTTCCAAGGAGGAATTAATCTCCAGGCACCTGGATACACAGCAGCAAGTACTAGGCTGGGTCAGCAAAGGCAAACATTTAAAAATGTACCATCCTGAATTCTGGAAAAGCACTCACAGACACCACGTGCCGTGTAATGCCCTGTGTCTATATACACAGTGAGTGTGATCCCTTTATGTCCTCCAGAAAAATCACAGGCAAACTCTGCACTCTGCAAATCAGAGCTCCAGACCAGAGCACTTAACACATTGGGTGCTTTCCTCTATACCAACATCAACATTCAAGGAAAAAAAAAAAAAGAAAAGAAAACTCTGTCCTTACCGAGAAGGCATAGCAGACAGGGATGCTGAATGTTTCACTTTAGCCCACTCACTGCTTTCTCTTTCATTCGATCAATGTTCTAAGGCTATTGAGGAGAGTTCCTGGGGTTTTCGGATCTTCCTTCAAGAGTTTTAATCACTGGTTTCCCCAGGCCGGGTTTAACAAACACCGCTGTGTTCTGTCAACATTTGTATGCGGCACCACATTGGGCAACCAGCCAACACACAGAGTTCCAAGAGGCAAGGAGAGAAAACTGACACCCTAACAAACATGCTTCCCTCTTTTGTGTCCTGCAAGGTGGTGCTCAAAGTGTCATCTTTGATTCTGACGGGAGCTAAAGATAGCCTCTTTTTATGACTTTCTCCGCTGCCCCCGAACCAACGCCTTGCTGGGCTGCTGGAGCTGGGTTCCGCAAAGTTTGTTTTTTGTCTCACTGCCCTGAAGTTCTCCGCACAATCGCATGGTTTGCCTCTCCACCAGCTGCACTTTAAATGTATTTTAATTGGCTGGAATGTCGAAAGAATCCATTTGGCAGTCGTTTACATGTGAAGCACGCCCAGGGCAGCTGAAAGAGGCCCCAGAAGCAGCCGATTACTTCATCAAAAGCTGCAGTTTGAATACCATTGACTCCTACATAACTACAGTGAACTCAATTCTATAGGCAAGAAGGAGTAATTAATAATTCGCTGAGAAAATTCTTCATTCATCTAAATGCCAAAAAAGCAAAGGAAAAAAATCCCTGCAGACACAACAGTTCTTCTGAAAGGCTTGATTTATAGCCGCCAGCTCTACTCTTCACAAACATTGACTTTGTATAGCATTACAGGAGGGGTATAATGCATAATTCGGTCTGCCTGAAAAGTTAATTTAAGTAATTTTCCTTTTGAATGATCCCCTGAGATACATCGTTCTATTACCTCTTTACACATTAGCCATGTGCTACAATAAATATTGTCAATACTTGTGGCATTTCCTCATTCTCTTTATTTTTCTTGGTTGGTTGCAATAATTAGTTTGTGGACTCCACTAGATCCAGCCACAAATAAATTCACCCGGAGTCAAAGTGGATAATCATCACCACACAGAACTTGCAAGCCACACTGAAGTTTAAAACACTCTGAACAACAACAAAAAAAAAGTCCATTTAAGCAGATTCTAACATCAGGCTGGTGGGGAGGGGAGCATACACACACACAGATATGCATGTATGTCTCAAAAAATCAAATAATGAGAAAAGAAGTCATAAGACATATAAAATAACAAATAAATGGAATCGTTTTCAAACGCTTCTTTACCAGTGTTTTACTGAGAAGACTTTTCAAGAGCATAAATTAGGTTTACAGATTTAGAATCCCTGGGCATCTCAGGTAAGCCTGAGCTCACTCCTCACTAAGAACCCCTGGTTTAGACTCAGTATATCTAGTAGGATCTCAACACCCCAAGGATGCATCTCTCTGGAAAATCTGAGCCACTGAACATTGTCAGATTTGTTCTGATGCCTTTTCCTCACGTCAATAAAATTGTTTGTGGTTCATAACAAGATGGCACAAGAGAAAGAATGATGTATGCAAGTTGCTTGGGTGGATTTGTTGAATGACTGAGTGAACAGGCATCTTTAGCAGGAAAGCAGAGGAGCAGAAGACTGGTGGAAAGGACCAGGGTCAGCCCCATGGGTGTACAACCTGCAGAGTCACCCACAGTCCTGTGCTTAAAAGGGACCTGTACTTGGATTAATGCTGTACTGGCACCATCTTCAAATTCTTAACTTCTGAACAAGGGGCCCCACGATTTCATTTTGCATCAGGCCTGACAAATGATGTAGCTGGTCCCGAGAGAGATAGTAGATATCTAATCTGATGCAACACATGGTTGGAATTGAAAAGCAATGGGAGGAGCATACTAAGGGTGTGGGTGACAAATGCTTTCCCTACTCCTGCCTTAGATTTTGGAGCCACCGAGATGGTTGAGAAGGGCGATTTAGGAAGGGGGATCTTGCCAGCCAACACCAGAGGTGGGAGTGATCTGGTAGGTGGTAACTGCTGTGTCCCGAGCTAATGGTTCACCGTTTCTTGTGTGACTATACTTCATCTGACTGGTTCAGGAAGATTTTCTGTTTCCCATACAGTCAGTTCCCCTCTGCCATTCTATGAGCAGAAAGCTCCATGAATATAACCATCATCTATTTTAAAGTTATCCTAGAACCATGATTCAGGGTTTGATGAAGTTAAATTCAGCTCCGAATTTCAAAGGCACTGCTGACTCACTGCTGTGAGGTCTGATAACTCTGAAATTACTAGAATGCTATAAAATGATTAGGCCTGCATCACCTTCTGCTCCTAAAGGTATTCTCAAAGGCCTGCCCTTGCACCCAGACTTGACCTGCTCCGGCCTTTGTGGAAATCATACAGAGAATTTTCCCTCTCAGAGGAGAAGTTGGTCTCAGATGTCAAGAACTTCATGTTGCTGGTAGCTTGTATCTGTTAGCAGGATGCTAATGCTCTCTGACACTGGTACTTAATAAGTAAAACAGATTAGCATTCTAGAAATAGAAGAGAATATAGAGACTGGCTGATCCAAACTATTCTTATTTTTAAAAGGACAACTGAGGCAAGAAATGACTAATGACTTCTCAGAAAGTTAATAAAACAATATGTCCAGGTTGCATACTTCCTTTGGCCACACGTTCCTGCTTTCAGCTGCCCAGGTGAGTCCCCATTCTGACTTGCCTACTGACTCCGAGGTACTTTCCTGGCTCCAGTCTACTTTTATACTTCCAGAGGTATTTCAAGTGCCAAGTTCTAATTCCTTGTCTTACCCTTATGAGCCACTTTCACGCACAGCACTGAGCATGCTGCACTAAGAGGAAGTCTGTTGTTACACAAGACACATGGCTTAGCCATCGTTGATCAAGGATGTCTAAGAATTCTTAGATCCCAGGACATAAATTCCTCTCTGCCACTTACAGACTGTTAGTGTGCATCCTGGTAATCTGTTACACAGGAGAGGCAGGTGTGAGCAGCTCACAATATCCAGGAAATAGCAAAATGATCCCGTTTGCTGTTGTTGTTGTTTCGTTTTGTTTTGAGACGGAGTTTCAGTATTGTCACCCAGGCTGGAGTGTAGTGGGATTATCTTGGCTCACTGCAACCTCCACCTCCCGGGTTCAAGCGATTCTCCTGCCTCAGCCTCCTGAGTAGCTGGGATTATAGGTACTTGCCACCACACCCAGCTAATTTTTTGTATTTTTAGTAGAGACAGGGTTTCATCATGTTAGGCAGGCTGGTCTCAAACTCTGACATTGTGATCCACCTGTCTGGGCCTCCCAAAGTGTTGGGATTACAGGGGTGAGCCACCGTGTCTGGCCAAAGTGATCCTGTTTTAACTCCATCCTGGAGCTCGTAAGCTTGTGCTGTCCTTTGTCCACCCTCTGAGTTACAGGTATCAATAGGTCAGAGGTTCCTTGGTTTGGGGCTGGCCAATAGGGGGTCCTGTATGGGTATTTGATGGGTCACAGGCACAAAGCAAGAAATCATGTTTGGGGAATGCAGAACAATCTATTAGAATAATCTGGTGGGTTCTGGAGGTCATAGAAAAGATAGAGGTCAGAGCCAGGAAGGCAAAGTGAAGGGCAATGTATAGGAATGGGAAGGTCTTATTGCTGCAGAGAAGCAAACCAAATTCCTGACTGTGGCTTTTCAGGCACTGACCCTGACCAGGCCTTAACTTTCTCATGAGTAGCACAAATACAGCTATGCTAACTATACCCAAGATTAATTTTGGGTGTGTACAGTGTGTACATTTGACTTGCTCTCAATCATAGAAAATGCTAGAGTCATGGAAGCTCAGAGAGCACACAGGGCTTTGTCATGTGACAAACCTCAGTTAGCCAAGTGAAGGGTCAGAATCCAAGAAAACAGATGGTTCCACAAAGTTCCAGTTTCCAGCAAACCAGAAGACTCCCACAAAGAGATGGCCAAATCATTGAGAAAACAATCAAGAACCCAGGCCACTTGAGTCCTCTGGAAATAGAGAAGCAAATCAAGGCAAATGGAGAGTGAATTAAGATACTGGTGTTCCAAAAATGCCAACAAGAGGCTTCTGCATAGTGAAGCAGAAAGCTTGCTTGTGACATAGCCAGCCTGTGGCTTAGCCACGTTGTTCAAGGGGAGCGTAAAAAAATAAATAAATAAATAAAAATTTAAAAATTAGGAGGAAAGGCCAAAGCAGGACATTTGGTTGGTTACATTCAATGAATCTCTCCTTAATGGAGCCTATCCAAATGCCAGGCCTGCTCAGGATCACAGGGCTAGTGAGAAAGGGTCTCAGCATGGGGCGGGGCATGAGTCTGCTGGGAAGCCATAACGAAGGTCCACAGACTGCAGGGCTTAGGCAAACAAAATTTATCTTCTCACAATACTGGAGGCTAGAAATGTGAAATCAAGGTATCGGCAGTTTAGTTTCTTCTGAGGTCTCTCTCCTTGGTGTGCAGATGGCTGTCCTTTTCTCCGTGTCTTTACATGGTGCCCTTCCCTCTGTGTGTCTGCTCCAATCTCCTCTTCTTATAAAAACACCAGTCATACAAGATTGAGGCACACCCATTTGACCCCATTACCCTTTTAAAATCCTATCTCCAAATGTAGTCACATTTTGAGGAAATAAGGGTTAGAGCTTCAATATATGAACCTGAGGGCATAATTCAGCCCAGAACAGGTAGTTTTTAGATCATCTGAGAACTGGCCCATATTTGTTCCTCTTACTGTATTGACAGACTTTGTGCTAAGAGCATTGAGGGCCATTTCTAACTTACTCCAAAACCACCTTACTATTCGTCATGTACAGATGGGGAAACTTGGGCTTGGAGAGCTTAAGAAATGTGTTGGAGGACACAGAGCAGAGTCATTACAATTTCAGAGCGCAAGCTCTTAACCTGACACTTAACTGTCGTTCTGCAAGCCAGGTATGTTGACATACTTGATTAGCATGATTCCTAAAACACCGAGTTCCCAGAATCAGTATATCATACTCTCTGAGCTCCTGGGACATGGTCTTGATAGTTCCAACTTATCAAGCATGTATTGAACATCTACTGAAGAGGCCAAACATTTCTGCTTGCAGGTGATTTTGCCCAAAGATGACAAGGGTAGTCTCAGGGGTAAAGTAAATTGATCACTACGTTTCAGAGAAAGATGAGCCCTAAAGAACTGAGCTAATAACTGCAACTGTACTGAGGAGCTTCCCATGGCTAGGAAGAGAGGCTGAAGGCTGATGGGAAAATTTTAGGTTGATGTTCAAAATTCTGGATCCAGGGACCTAAGGTGTGGTTTCCTGATACAAACCCTGGAAGCTATAACTTAGAATCACACAGGATGCCCTGGGCAAATAGAAGATCACATACGAGGAAGGAAGAGAGGGGAAGAACGAAGGGAGGAGAAAAGGGAAGAAAAAGAGGAGACAAGGTAAAAAGCATTTGACTAACACCTGCCATGTGACAGGTATTACTTGTATTGCCTTTTGAATCCTCACAAAATGCTATGCAGTCAGTTTTATTTATCCTCATTTTACCAATTTATAAACTGAGGATCAGATGAGTCAAAACGTTTGCTCACATTGTCACAGCCAGAAATTGACAAGGCCAAGATTTAAACTCTGCTCTATGTTTTCCTTAAACCTCCCTGTCAACCCTTATTTTTCCTTAAACCTTCTTGCCAACTCTGAATTAAACAACACAAAGCAAGTAAGTAAGCAAGAATCTTATGCTAGCAGCCGATTGGACCAGGCTGCAAGACATGGTTCCTCTAATGGCAGCCTCCTCTGCCACACAAGTCTGTTGCTTATGGAGGTCAGCGCCTCTGGTGTGAAACCAGGACATTGATTTCAGAGTAGATTGGCTGCTGGTGAGGTAGTGCAATCCAGTGTGAACTGAAGTGAGAAAGGTCAGAGAGACTGTCTGCTGATGGATAAGGGCACAGGGCTATTTCTCTGATAACAAAATAAATAGAGTTTATTGATGGGGTTCACTTACTTTATGCAAATGATTCTTCCCTGTGTATTTATTCCTTTGTCACATGGGGATTTGCCTTGGTAAAATATACCAGCTCCAATCACCAGGGAAAATAAATCTTACCAGCCATTCAGAAACCAGACTCCATATTCAGAGCTGGATGAGACAACCTTTTAGTGAAATCAGTGGGCTTCTGAGCACCAGGGAATTCAGATGTTGTTTACCCAGTGAATAGACAACGATTTATGGCCAGAGAAGAGAGAGGGGGAGAAAGAAAACAGAGAAAGAGTCTAAATTGTATTTGTATCCAATGACAGTACTTTAAAACACCGATATTTAAACAGTTGTCAGAAGATTAGGGCTCAATCAATAATTCACTAATATTTTACAAATCCACAGATGGTACACTATATACGGTGGTAGGTGTTAAAAACAAATATAGTTACAACTTTCAGTCTATCTTGTCCACTGAAGAATTCATCAAAATAATGAAAGATAAATGAAATAATTGCCATGCAATTTTGAAATCCATTTTCAATAAGCAGTTCTTCCTAATTATTGTCACAAATAGGATCATAATGAGTGCTTGTATCCTCCAAAGACTGGATACTGATTAGTTGAGAAAACAGCTCAATAGCATGCTTGAAAGCCAGCTTATGCACAGTGCTTTCTATGTAACAAGCCCCGTCCCAAGTGCCTTGGCTAGAATAACTCTATGGAGATAGGTGCCTTTATTACTCCCATTTTACAGATGGAAGAACTGAGGCACACTTGCTTATCTTCACTCACAGTGATGTAAGTGGGAGAGCTTGTGTCAAACCCAGGCAGTCTAGCTCCTAAACGCTGCTTATCCAGACACTCACGGCCACACACTGTCCTGGGCTGTAAGGATTGAACAATTGTACACAGAGTTCTGGCTCTGTCTGGCTTCACTTTATTGCCCTGCCTGGCCTTCGGCTACTTTCTCCGGCAGTTATGGGTGTCTTCTCACCCTCTATATAGTACCATACAGATGCCCAGTTTCATAGAGATGTTCTAATAATTGTTTTTTCTTTTGTTTTGCCCAGGATGATGTTTGCCAACGCATGTTGTGCAGATTGACTTTTTTGTCAAGGCTGAATACCTTCAAAAACAAAAAAGTGTTTGTCATCTTGAAATGATAAGATCAAAATTATTTTTGATTGGCACTTTTGTCCACAGAACTTTCCTTAGCTATTCACTGACAGTGTTGTTAATCCTTTCCGGAGACCAGGGCTTGGGAAAATAAAAATGACAGGCCTAGAGGTAGCCATGCAGAGGTGGAGGAAGAGAGAGGTGAGATTCTGGGCCTAAATATCTCTCAAGGCTTGTTCTCAGATTGACCAGCTGCCCAACCCATACCCCCATTCTATAATATAGGTCCTTCCTACCAAAAAAGATACCCTTCCATTCAGGTAGAGGCATTGGTTTTCAGTGGAAGAATGGTAATCCTTACAGTCAGACACATCTAAAGTCCACCTCTGCTCAGCCATTTACTAGCTGTGTGACCTTATGCAAGTGACTTGACCTCTCTGAGCCTCAGAGTCTTCAACTCAAAGAAAGGAAGATAAAATGTGGCTTTGTAGGGAGTATAGAAATCATAAAATGTAAAAATGCCTGCCTTATTAGTGGTCCTTAGTTCACGTTAATTCCTTTCCCTTCCTTATCATCCCTGGATTAAAGCTACTAACACAAAGACAACTGGAACATTATTACTCACAGACTTCTTCTCAAGTATGCTGGCTTTGAATACATTATAACCAGACACCGAGGCTCCTACTAACATTATCTTTAGTCGCATAAACGAAATTGGTTGCTAAGAGAAGTCCTATGTAATGGTAAATAGCATCATTTAGTTTCTGAATAAAATGTAGCTGAATTTAGTTTCTGAATAAAATGTAGCTGAATTTCAATTCCACCTGAGACCAGAAAACAACCGGCTTACCAGCCAACATGTTCCTCGGACTTACCCGGTGTAATAAACCTTTAAAGTGACATAATAACAAGGATATACATAATTATTTAATAGTTTTAATAATCATTTCAAAGAGAACTCTTATCCTATGCTTTTAAAGCAGCAAAAACAGTAATAGTTTTATATGTATGGTTACACTTGAAAAGTTAATCTTTCAAAGGCACCACATGTAAAGGGTATTTTTCTTATCCTCCCATTGGCCATTGTTCAACGTCTTCCCTCTACTTTTGTCCCTTTTCATTAAATTATGGGAAAGGCATTTAAGAAAAGCAGACTAGGACACTTCCCAGGGAAAAAAAAGAAAGAAAGAAAATTTAAATGCAAGCCAAGCAAAGTTAAAAATAATTTTTGACTATACAAATACGATAAGTTTAGGAAATGGCAGTTTCAGGTCCAGCAAAGACATCTGGAAGAAATAAATAAATAAATAGTTTCTTATTTATCTGATTTAACTCAGAAAATGGCTTGAACAATGTATGAGAAGAAGGAAAAATTTATAATAGCAATAGAGAACAGGGGTCTGGCAAGATGTGTGCAAAATGATGATATATGGGAACAAAAAACTTTCAAAGAGGAAATCAATAAATGACCAAAAGGGAAGCCATTTACTTCGAAGCCAAAGATCAAAATAGCGAGATAGTAATTAGAGGATATTCTTCTAGGGCTGAGTCCCTTTATTCTTCACCTTTAGAAGAATACTGACCCAAATGCACATGTTAGAAGCTTTTTTTTTTTTTTTTTTTTTTTTAACATTGATAGAACTTCCTGGAAATGAACAATGGGGAGATAACAAAGGCTTTTGTCCCAAATGTTGTAGAGTTCCTGGTTTGGTGAACCTGTATAGAAATTACATCCACTTAGGAAAAAGCAAGATGGAAATAGTAAAGGCCTTGTGCTCTGAAGTGCCAGATGAGATGGTGGGGTTCACTTTAACCTATAGACTCAATCCTAACTCTATGTCTCATGTCAGGCTGTACATACTCAGTCCTCCAGCTACCCTTTGCTGCCTTGTTTTCTTTCCTTAATGCTTTGGTCTGCTTCACACAAGCATACACACACGTGTGCATGCACACACACACAGACACACACACCCCACAACAACCCCTGCCACACTTACCTCTGCCCCAGGGATGGAATTCCCCATCATCCCAGCCCGTGGTGAATTAGGCATCCTCTTTATCTGCAGTAAGTGGCAAATAGTAGAAAAACGTGCCTTCTGCTGGGATTTTCTCATGATTATGTTTCCTCTGTCCGTCTACCACTGATTATAAACTCTTTAAGGTAAAGGGTGTAATCGTGTACCCTCTTTGAATTCCAGATTTCTGTAGCTTGTGCAGGGAAAATGAACAGCAGCTCTCCACTGAGTGTATTGGTATCCTTTCTGACATTAGTGGTCTGGTTAAAATCTGTTCCAACAAAAAGAAAAAAGCAGTTCCTTGTGAATTATTTGTCTGGATCAGTCTCCAATGAGACTATTCTAAGGATGAGACCAGGAAAGATGCAATCATAATGGGCCATCAACGACCCAGGAGAGGGTCCGTTTCCTCACAGGACAGAACGGCTAACCTGAAGTCAGCATGCTGAGTCCCACCATGTGATGTTGAGCAAGTTTTTTAAAACTTTTTTGTGTCTCGGCTTCGCCGTTGGTAAAATGGGGATTGTAATAGTAATAAAAGTCAACAGTTACAGAGTGGTACTTAAGCCTTTAGCAAATAACAATTCATTCAGTCCTTACTAACAACACTATGATGTAGGATCTACTATTACTATTCAAATTTTACAGATTAGGAAACTGAGGTACAGCGAGGATACATTTCTTGCACAAGTTGTTGGGAGGATAAAATGAGATGACTGTGTGAAGTAGCCAGCACAGAGCTTGACTCCTAATGTGAGCACATTGAGTTTGGGGCCATTATTATCATGATGATGATGATGATGATGGTCGCCATCTAGGGGCTCAGGCACCATGGACTTCACTTGGGCTCTTCACTCTGTCACCGCTCTGCCTTACTCTGCCCAAATCTCCAGTTAGAATCTGCTTTTTTCTTTTTGTTGGAACAGATTTTAACCTGACTGCTAATGTAGGAAAGGGCACCAATATACTCAGTAGAGAGCTGTTGCTCACCTTCCCTGTGCAAGATACAGAAATCCGGAATTCAAAGAGGTACACGATTACGCCCTTTTCTTTAAAGAGCGTACAATCAACTGTAAATGGACAGAGGAAACATATTCATGAGAAAATCCCAACAGAAGGAATCCTTTTCTATTATTTGCCACTTACTGCAGGTAAAGAGGATGCCTAATTCCCCATGGGCTGGGATGATGGGGAATTCCATCCCTGCCCAAATATCCAATTGGATCAGAGGACAGGATGGACAGGCTGAAGCTTATCCCTTAAGGACAGGAGTGGAAGAGAACTGAGGCACCTCACACGCCTTGATGCACACCTCAGCTTTATCCTGGAAGCTCCAAGACCCAAACGTATACTCCACACTCCAGCCCAATTGGATTAGTTTTTCTCTTAAATGTCTTGTATTTCCCCACTGCCACTTCTCTGTTCCATCTATGCCCTCTACCACTAACTGCTTTCTCTCCCAAATTCACTATCTGTCAATTATTTTAAGTGTCTTTCAAGTTTTACCACATCCACAAAGCCTTTCTTCCTTCTGCTAAGTGGATCAATGTAGTCATCTATTTATTCTTTCTGCAAACATTTATCAACATCTATTCTACTGGGTGGCAGGCACTTTGGGAGGCACTGGAGGTGATAAAACCCAGAGAGCCTCAGTCTCTGCATTCAAAGGGAAAAGAAAAATAAATTATTAAATGTCATGTAATAAGTGCAATGGATGGAATTTTTGAACAATATTGCTGCTTTCTTCCTTGGAACTTCATATTCCTTTCTTTGCATTTTTATGGAACTGAGAATATTCTCTCTGCTATAATAGTTATTTATGCTCCTCTACTACTCCCCGATGAGTATGTGAGCTGATTGAGGCCAGGGAATATGTGTTTTGCTCCAGGATTATCAAGGCAACCTCAAGCTCAGAATCTCCCTAGATGACAAATAGTGAAATATTTCTTGTGTTGAGCCCTGAATACTGCCTCGCTATAGATTATGGCAAGACACCATTTATAACAAGAACTCTGAGAAGATAGTAATTAGGAAAAACAAAAACATGTTTATTCATTGTCTTTGAGGGTCCTTTAATAGGCAACCCCCAGCCAGCCCTTAGCCACACCGAGATGCAGAGGAAGCAGCAGGGGGATTCAGAGCTTCAGCTGCTCAAAAGCCATTGCTGTAGCAACATACAATCCACCATGACATATGGTTCTTTATTACCAGGTCTTACAGCCCTGAGGAATTGTATCTGCCAATGGGAGAATACTCACTTCAGAATTTTGGATGTAAATATTCAATCCCTTGTGCTTTGCATGTCATTGCTAATGGTATATAAAGAATGATCCAAGAGAAGTATAAATAATCATTTGGCTCTACAATGAAAAGAGCACTTCTGACTATAACCAGCCAAAAATGAAATAGTGCAAACTTCAAACTCAAATCAGGAGGTTATCATCTGTATCCACCTCAGAAGGAAATTCTTACTGCCAGAGTACAGAATGAATTAAAAGAAAAATACTAGCCCATTTCTGCAATCCCATTTCAGCCAACAAGCTAGGCAGTTCTCAAATATAAGTGGGTTGTATTTATAAAGGTCTTTCATACATTGAAGGTTCAGAACCCAATTTCTAGCAGAACAATAATGGCTGTTCAATTTCCAGAAATAAATCTTCCGTAAGAGATCCTTGAAAGTGTTTCAATGGGAATTTGGGATTCCAGCTCCAATTATAAAACACAGGGATAGGAGAACAATCTGGAAGGATTGATGTGGCTCATCAGGGTAGATGAGCTAGGTTTTCTCTTCTGTGGCAGACTGCAAAAATGGCCACAAACACCTCTCATTTCTAGATACTTGCCTCTTTGCAATGTGACTTAGTAGCTCCTCCTAAGGTAGAGTGATAGAGTCGGTATCTTCCCCTCTTGAATCAAGTAGTGGAGCTGTACCTTAACCTCTTGAATTTGGGCTTAGCCATTATGACTTGCTTTGGCCAAGGGGACAGTAGCAAACAAGATACAAGCAGAGACTTGAAAAGTGTTTGTACATTAGGACTTGCCCTCTCTAGCTACTCTTGGGAACTCTGTATGGCAAGTCTTATCTAAATGAGATCAAGCAAACAACCAGACATGTGAGTGAGTCTATCTTAGACCACTTGGCTACAGTTAACCCAGCAGCTAATTGCCAAGATCAGCTGAACATTTCAAACCAGAAGAAATGGTCACCAACAGAATCATGAAGAATAAGAAATGTTTGTTTTTTTCTTTTTTTAGATGGAGTCTCTATCTGTCACCCAGGCTGGAGTGCAGTGGTGCGGTCTCGGTTCACTGCAAGCTCCGCCTTCCAGGTTCACGCCACTCTACTGTCTCAGCCTCCCAAGGAGCTAGGACTACAGGAGCCCGCCACTATGCCCAGCTAATATTTTTTTTGCATTTTTAGTAGAGATAGGGTTTCACCGTGTTAGCCAGGAAGGTCTCGATCTCCTGACTTAGTGATCCACCCGCCTCGGCCTCCCAAAGTGCTGGGATTACAGGTGTGAGCCACCACACCCAGCTGAAATGTTTGTTGTTTTAAGATACTAGGTTTTGGTGACATCATATGCCACAAAAGCTAATTGGCACATCTTCATCCCATGCTATCTGATCCATGTAAATCCCTCCCCAAGTTCTACATTTTGAGGAAGGGGACAACCTTCCCAGAACTTAAATTAGACTCAGGACTCACAGTGCTGGACACATCTCCCTCTTCTGGATTCCTGAGGGTGACAGTTGCAGATATAATGCAATGGGGAGAGCTGGGGCTCTGGTAATTTTTGAAAGAGAGCAATCCTCCACTCTGTCTTGTGCAATAGCTGTCTTAGCATGATGTATAGTCGTGCTCCAGGATAGAGAATGGGAGCAGAAGGCATCCTAACCAAGATTCTCCAAGAGTGCCAAGAATTCCAAAGTGAAAGATTGGCATGGAAAGCCTGCCTTTCCCATACCAACCCACTTAAATCCATTCCAGCATCCACAAAACTACCTTCACACCCACAAGGGAGGCTGTGGGTCCTCTAAATGGGGACCCAGAGTAGGCTCCATACACTAGAAAGGAGCAGGTTGATCTGGGTGTCAAACGAGCTCGTCATTGCTATACCCGCCACTTAACTAAATCCTAGCCCAGCCCATCACTCCCCATCATCTTGCTTAGACATCTGCTTTCCTGGTTGTGTACATTTTCTAGCACCAAATGAAGGGTTTTGTTTCTGGAATGGCAAATACTCAGCACACTGCCACCTCTCCCCATCTCCTGTAATGACAGCTTTATGGCTAAATCAGTTCCTGCTAAGCCCAGTCTCCCATCACACTGCTCTAAGAATCTACTTACTAATCACTCAGGATCGAAACGCAAGCTGACTTCTACTTGGCATCTCTGTCATGAAGCCATCTGGAGCTGTAAAGAACTCTGTTTCATCCACAATTATCTATATTGATACTGTGTGTGTCAATATTATTTTTATGCACTTTCCCATACCAAGTACATCATGTTGATGGGTACCATTAACTCTTTCCTTGGTTCTTTCTTTGCCCTAGCTTTTATTTTCTTTATTGTGTCTCAATGACTTTTAAGTCACCTTATTTTATTTCATATGTCTTTAGAAGTTGCCGTACATCTGTATTGGAGCAAAGTGATATGTAAATATACAAAGTATTTATGTGATTGAGTTTTTTTCTTTTTGACCAGAAAATAAAGGTTTCACTTGTCTTTAAGGTCATCCTGTGATTTTTCCCAACCTCTCTAGTACATCATTATTCTGAATAATGATCTTTTGAATTCTGATCTTTTTCAACCAGCATATGATTTAGCCCTCTCAGTATCATGTTATCTGAAAATAGGGTATGTATGTCTTCCCTGAGTTCATCTAGGTCTATGATAAAAATCATCAAATGAGAAAGAAAACTTTGGCATGCTACTAGAGATCATCCAAACAACCTCAAATCATTCACCAGCTATGAATCTCCCTAACATTACAGAATCCAGCATTTCTACAATGATACTACAAGAATCTGTCAAACACCCACAAAAGAAGGAAGGGGGACATTCCACACATGGAGAAATACGTGAGAAAAGAGCAGAGAAACATTATGACTTACTGCTAACATGTACTTTTTCTGTATTATAAAATTAATGTGAGTTTATATAAAAAATAACTTTATTGTTTTTGGAACTCCACATTTGAAGGTGTTTTTAAAGGTGTACTTGTTTACCATTATTAGGAACGTTAATTATTCTCAGATCTGTGTTTCCATAGAACTTGGTTCATAAGCTCTATTTAGCAGTAGTAACCATTACTGTGGTTCACCAAATATTTCCCCTTCATTTCCTTCTGAATCCATGGTATAATTTCACTTCCAAGTCCCCTCTGAAGTTTGGCATGACCACTGTGACTTGCTTTGGCCCAGGAAATTTGAGTGAAAGTGTTACGCCATTCTGGCTGGAAACCCTTAAAACCTGATTTCTCTCTGCCATGGTTCCTTTGAAAGCACATGTTGAGATAGTTTCTCCAGCAGCCTGGCTTCCTAGGTAGCTATCATTAGCAGAGCTGCTCTGCTGAACTACATTGAACTTGCATGTGAATGAGAAGGTGTTGAGGTTTGCTACTGCAGCATAGCTTCTCCTATGCAAACTGATACATGGAGTTTGCCTGTGTGTGTGTGGACAAGAGTGTGTGCCTGTATGAGGATAGGGAGGCTAAAGATGAATTTGGTATTAGGGATACAACAGTGAATAAAACAGACAAATTTCCTTGACCTTACACTGTGCTGTAGAAAGGCAATAACCCTTCAGCTTTTCCTGTCATGTGACTTAGAAATTTCATCATCAGTTTTGTTTATAGTGGGATTTATCCAAAAAGGCCAAATGTTGGACAATGTCCTCTTCTCCTCAGTCAGGCAGGGGTAAGGAAAAGACATTGTGTTACTCTCTACCTTGAGTCTATCTATTCTAAAACATGCCCCTGGGGATAGGGGTCATCCCCCTCTTTCCTCAGCAACATCCAGGGCTGCTGCCATTTGCTCCACCCCGAATCCCTTTCCAACCAGCTCCCAGGTAATGCTGCCACTGCTGGTGGGTGGGCTACACTTTGAGTAGCAAGAGTATGGACTCCCCAGAGGTTCAGCTAGAGTCTTCACACCCTTTGCTTCTCAAGTTCTCAGAATAGTGGGGCGGGAGCGGGATGAGAAGGAGAGCCAAGGCTGAAGGTCAGTTGGGGGTCTTCAGCTCAGATCTCCTTTTTGATGTGTTTTCCCCCAGTGTACTGCAAGCATTTTGCTTCCTTTCAGTTAAGTTGTACTCACCCTGATGGTTCATCTGAGTCAGTATTTTTACAAAGTTTGCATGTGGTTCCATGTGCAGCGCATTGTGGAGAACCACGTCAGTATTAGTTTGGCAGAAAGTTTGGCAGAAAGTTTTTTCTTCAGCAGGTAAGGTGCTGAGGCCCCTACAGATAGCGCCAATGATCAGCGGTCCCCCTATATGTAAAATAGACTTGCCTTGCTTTTCTGATTGGGGTAGGGATGGGGCCACCTCTCAGGAGTGACATTAACCTGTAATGGGACCTACCCTTGTTGTCTCATGGATGGATTCAATTACATTATTAGAGTTCATTTCTCTCCCATTGAGGGAGGGATCGCAAATATCTCCTGCTATACAATGTACCTTTATTAGATTAAATCTAAATACTTATTTTGTGTAATTCATGAATTTTTCTGAACAGAATGTGGGTTTCGCTTGTATTAAACCTTCAGCTTCTGACTGTGATTAACAGCGTTTATCCCTTCCTCCTCATTGTCACATAATCATCCATTTGTTCCCAACAGATCTAGTCTGTGGGTTTACTTTTCTGATATTTAAGCCCTGAGATTTCAGGATTTCAATCTTCCCTTTATTTACGTCTCCAAGCCTTTAACTGGGTCATGAGAAGTCATGATCCATTTCACAAATAGTCTTGGCCAGTGCTTAAGATAAGAGAAAGAAGGCAATGAAAAGGTTTATTAAAAGAAAAGAAAATGTAAGAATATATGCAGAGAAATAAGTTGTCCCCAGCTCTAAAGCCCTTTTATGAAAACTGCAGGTTGCCACAGATCAATAGGTCATAAAATTAATTTAGTCATTTGTGACCAGCAATTTCAGAGGACATAGAATAGAAAATATCAGCATTTGTCAGGCATAAGGAACGACTGTTTTATGAAATTGTGTTTCAGACCTGTGCCTACAAATGTGTGTGAGTGTTTGCATGTGTCCCTGTGAGTCTGAGTGTAAAATGTGATATAAAACACTGAAAATCATTCATCTAAAAGGTCTTGGGTGATGTCAGGCATCCTGAAAAGTGTTGGAATGGCATTTTAACCTATCTTTCACCTCCCTGCTGACCACCTCCTTTGCCTCTGTCTTTCAACTTCTTTAGCATTTCATTATCTCCCCATAAAGCCGGTATTCGTCCAAGTAACAGAGCAAAACACATTAAGGCTGAATCTACATGAGACTTTAGATTTCCATCAATCCAGTACTATCCAGTTTGGCTCAAAGGACATTTTCTTTGTCTAGCTAAAGAGTGTATTAAAGCTAACTAAAGACAAGCGAAGCTAACTCGCCAGCTGCCAATGGAGAAGCAGAAAGCGCTGCATGGAAAATTCCACTTATGGTTGTAGAAACAAATATTTTGAAGGCAAAATAGTATTATATACAGCTTGGGTAATTTTGTTTCAAAACACAGATCTTTTTTTTTTTTTTTTTCACCATCAAAAATTTTAGCACTAATTAATCTAACAGAGCAATCCTGGGAATTTAACATCTATTTTCAGTGATTACTTTCCTGAATCTTTCTGCTCTTACTCCTGGAGGGCTTGTCAAGTGAAAGCAGAAAGTTTGAAGGAAGAAAACCAAAGTCAAAGTGAAATGATAAAGCTTGGGAGTGAATAGGGGAAGAGAAAAATGCATACATAGGGCAATTTGCAAAGGGATAGGAGAACACAAATTGTGGGAGAATGGGTCTCTACCGGGGAAAAACAAAACACGTTCAGACCAGCTTCAAAGAATTCTTCATGGCCGGGCACAGTAGGAAAAGGTTAAAATAACATGAGCTTCTCTCAGTGAAACTCAAGAACAAAAAGACACTGAACAGGACCAGGGTTTTGTGCTGTCCCGCACCTGTTCAATACAGAAGGACCTGATAGACTCTGGGAATTGAATTCCTTGCAAGCAATAATTTACTTTCTTGGGTAAATTAATGATGAATATAGATAGCATTTTTATTCAAGAGTCTATAACAGTCATGTAGGCAATTTTAATGTATAAACGTAATATGAAAGAGTGGAATTTATAAGATACATAGCTATATAAATTCCAGGTAATAGAATTGAAATACACCCTTTCCTAGATAGACACCCATTAAATCTCAGGTCAAAGGCATATTTTGGCAAAGCTCGCTAATCCAACAAGCTTCAAAAGGTATACCAAACTCATTTATTACTGTCAAATCCCAGTTAACTTTTTAAGTGGCCCTACATTAGACTCAAAAAAATTATTTTTCTGGTAAAAGAACAGAATCAAAATTCAAATATGTAATTCTAATATGTTTCATTGAATAACTAAAAATATATATCATTTTATATTCTAAACCCTGACTTTCACAAACTAAGCTGTATACAAAACCCTTAATTCACAAATAGTACTTGACCTTTTAAGCAACAAATTTGGCAAATACCAAACTATTTATTTCCTGTTCTCAATCTCTGCTCCATGTTACCAGGGCAGCCAGTCCAACTCGATTCAACGAACATTTATGGAGTACATAATACAGTCATCTTTCATGGTGAGAGAATATCTCCATATCTTTTTTTAACCATGTATTCAAACACATTTTAGACTTATCGAAAAGTTTAAAAACTGTTTGTAATTTATATCTTCTCTCTCCTTCTCTCTCTCTCTTTCTCTCTCTCTTTCTGTCTCTCTGCCTAGTTAGTCTTCCTAGAGGTTTATTAATTTTATTGATTTTTTCCCAAAGAAGTAACTTTTGAATTTGTAAATCTTTCTTTATTGTTTTTCCATGTTCAGTTTTATAGATTTTGGTTCTTGTATTTATTATTTCCTTTCTAATGTTTGCTTTGAGTTTAATTTGTTGTTCTTTTTCTAATTTCTTAAGATGGAAGCTTGGATTACTGATTTGAGACCTTTCTTTTTTTCCAATACAGTTGCTCCCCACCTTTATCCACAGTTTCAATTTCTGAAGTTTCAGTTACTCTCAGTCAACTGCAATACAAAATATTAAATGGAAAATCCCAGAAATCAATAGTTCATAAGTTTTAACAATTCATAAGTTAAATTGTGCACTGTTCTGAGTAGTAGAATGAAATCTTGCACCATTCTGCCCGGGATCATCCTTCTGTCCAACATTTCCAGGCTGTATAAGCTACCCTCCCATTAGTTACTTGCAGCTATCTCATTTATCAGATTGAAAAACCATAATATATATAGGGTTCATTGCTATCCACACTTTCAGGTATCCACTGTGAGTCTTGAAATGTAGCCCCTTTAGATAAGGGTTGACTACTGTATAAGAATTTTAATGCTATAAGTTTTCCTCAAATACTGCTTTAGCTGCATACCACACATTTTAATAGGTCGTATTTTCATTGCTACTATTTTTGCTTTAGATGGTCGGTTATCTTTTTGTGCATCTATTTATTTTAAAAAATCAATTTTATTTTACTTATATTTTACTTCTAGGTTCTTTATTTGTGTGAATCTAGGTTCACACTTACTGTCAGAATCTTTTGAGGCTTTCTTATAGAGTAGCTGTGCTGGCAATAACTTTCCTCTGTTTTTGTTGTTTTCAGAAAATATTTGTTTCTCCTTATTTCTGAAAGATGATTTTACTGGGAACAGAATTTTTTCTGGCAGTGGTATTTTTGTTGGTTTGTTTGCTGCTTTAAAATACCATTTCATTGTCCTCTTATTTATTATAGTTCCAGTGATAGGTCTACTGGATTGATCACTATCCTTATTTCTTTCTAGATAATGTATCTTTTTTATCTGACTGCCTTTAAGATTTTCCTTTTGTCTTTGGCTTTTAGCAGTTTGAATATAATATGCCTAAGTTTTGGAGTTTTCCCCTCCTTAAGGGGAAAGCTTTTTTCTTATTTCATATGGCCATTTTGGATCTGTGATTTGATGTTTGTCATTAATTTTGGAATATTATCAGCCAATATCTTTTTGAGCATTTCTTCTATCCCATTCTTTCTCTCTTTCGTTCTGAGATTTCTATTATGCACATGTTAAATTATTTTTTATTGTCTCATAGCTTTTGTATGCTCTGCTCTGTTTTGTTCACATTTTTTTCTCTTTGCATTTTATTTTCTTAGAACTCTCTCCAGTGTTGCTGTGAGCATGTAGTGAGGTTTGTGTGCAGCAAAAGCCTGCAAGCGGAGGAAGGCCCTACCACTGTGGCTCTAAGGTCGTTACCCTCTCCAGGGCACGCTTGACCTCTACCCATTTGCCAACATCCTAGCAGAACTGTTTTTACCAGTCAATGTCTGGTTGTTTCCACTCCGGGTAAGTCAGAGGTCTCATCTTATCTGTCCTTGTACATAGCCCTTTCTTTGTGTATTTTGTGACAATTTGTTGTGACTTCATCTCTCCAAAGTTTCAAAAGCAGTTGTGAACTTGGCCAGGTGTGGTGGCTCACACCTGTAATCCCAGCACTTTGGGAGGCTGAGGCAGGCAGATCACAAGGTCAGGAGTTCAAGACCAGTATGGCCAATATGGTGAAACCCCATCTCTACTAAAAATACCAAAATTAGCCGGGTATGGTGGCATGTGCTTGTAGTTCCCGCTGCTAGGGAGGCTGAGGCAGAAGAATCACTTGAACCTGGGAGGCAGAGGTTGCAGTGAGCCGAGATCGTGCCACAGCACTTCAGCCTGGGCGACAGAGCAAGACTCAGTCTAAAACAACAACAACAACAACAACAACAACAACCAGTTGTGAACCTGGCAGTTTGCCCAATTTTTGCATTGCAAGGGAGTGGAATATTACTTTTTCCAGCTCTCTAAATCTCAAAATGTAAACCAGAAATATCCCTGATACCTCTTAAGGAAATTGAATGCAAAATTATTTTCCCACATGAAAAATCTCCAAGCCCAGATGACACCCTCGCTAAATTCCTCTAAACAGTAAAGAAGAAATACAACAAATCTTACAAAAATTCTTCCAGAGAATAAGAAAAGAAGTAACATTTCCCAATTTATTTTATTTTACAAGGCCAGAATAATCTTGATACCAAAAAGAGGACAAAGACATCTTACAAAACAACATAATTACAGGTTCAACTCTTTCATGAACATAAATTTAAAAATTCTAAATAAAATCTTAGCCCTTCAAATACAGCAACATATTAAAATGACAATATATCGTGACCACATATACAAAAGATAGCACATCCTGGGCTTATTTCAGAAATGCATGGCTAGTTTAACACTTGAAAAATCAATCAGTGTGATTCTCCACACTAAATGAATACAGTAGATGAAACATATGATCAGCTCAATTAATACAGAAAAATTATCTTACAATATGTGACATCTGTTCATAGTAAAAACTATCTACAAACTAGAAACAGAAGGAAGCTTCTTTAACCTGATAAGGGATAGTTACCAAAACAAATTGAATGTATAGCAAACATCATACTTAATAGTGAAATACTCGAGAATTTTGAATCAAAAACAAAAGAAGGATGTCCATTTTTTTACTACTTATTTCAGCATTATTCTCAAGATCTTGGCCAGTGAAACAGGTTAGAAGAAGAAATAAAAAGTATAATAATTAGAGACAAAAATGCTATGATTTATAAATGACATGATATTGTATACAGAAAATCCAAATGATTCTACATATTAACTATTAGAATGAATACATGAATTCAGAAAGGTAATTGTATCTCTGCTTATTAGAAACAAATCACTCAAAATTTTAAATTAGAAGATTTAAAATAATCCTATTTAAAATAGCCTCAAAAATATCAAATACCTAAGAATAGATCCGAGGAAAGAAACATAAGATCCCTAATAGAAAGGCACCAATGATTAGTAATAGAAACTAAGACATAAATAGAGGGATACATGTTAAAATGTTTTGCAAAGACATCATTTCTCCTCAAGTTGACCTAGAGTCGACACATTTTCAATAAAAATCCTAGGAGGGATTCTACAGTTCATATCAAAATTTTAAAGGTATCAAAATTGTAAAGGCTAAGAATAGCCATCTTGAAGAAGGGGTGCAAAGTAATATGGCTTCACTATTAGTATTAAAACTAATTATAAAATTACAGTAAATAAGACAGGAGTGCAATGATCAGCAATGAGAGCAATGGAACAGAAAAGA
Source organism: Rhinopithecus bieti (assembly GCF_001698545.2). Taxonomy (NCBI): domain Eukaryota; kingdom Metazoa; phylum Chordata; class Mammalia; order Primates; family Cercopithecidae; genus Rhinopithecus; species Rhinopithecus bieti. The sequence goes on from NW_016816274.1 coordinate 2,074,231, forward strand.
AAATCACCAGCCAGACCCATTTCTGTAGGGCTACCTGCCTTATGATATGGTACTACCACAATGGAATGGGAAAAAGATAAAGTGTTTTCAATAGCTAGTGCTTCATAAATTGGATATTCATGAGAGGAAAAAAAAAGAAATTTTCTCCCCTATATCCATCATAAACAAAAATCAACCTTGGATTCTTCATAGAGAGAAGTGTAAACTATTAGAGATGAAAGAACAACTTCATGACTTTAGGATAGGCAGAGATTTCTTACATTGAATATACAAATACAGGTCAAAAAGAAAAAACTGACAAACTGAACTGCATTAAAATTAGGAACTTCTGTTTATGAAAAGATCCCACTGAGAGAGTGAAATGTCAAGTCACAGATGAGAATCAGATATTGACAATAAATACAGCCAATAAAGAACTCATATCTAGAACATTGCTGAAATTTCTATAATAAGAAAAAAGACATATCTATCTCATTATTTTAAATGGAGGAAAAAGAACACTTCTCAGAAACGTTAAATAACAGAGAAACTCTGTCTTTCCCAAGGAAAAAGGGTTTGATTGGTGAACTTTGGAGATGGGTCATTATCCAGGCTCTTTTTGGCCTTCCCTCAGAACCTCTGAGCCCAAAGGCCATGTTCCTTCCCCTCTCTGCTCTTCCCTCTTCCAATTAGCAAACTCACCCACCAGGGTAGATCCTGTGGGATGGAAGAGAAAGCTTTCTTTTTTTTTTTTTTTTTTTTCGAGACGGAGTCTCGCTCTGTTGCCCAGGCTGGAGTGCAGTGGCCGGATCTCAGCTCACTGCAAGCTCTGCCTCCCGGGTTTATGCCATTCTCCTGCCTCAGCCTCCTGAGTAGCTGGGGCTACAGGGGCCCCCCCCCCCCCCGGTTTTTTTTTTTTTTTTTTTTTTTTTTTTTGTATTTTTTAGTAGAGATGGGGTTTCACCATGTTAGCCAGGATGGTCTCGATCTCCTGACCTCGTGATCCGCCCGTCTCGGCCTCCCAAAGTGCTGGGATTACAGGCTTGAGCCACCGCGCTTTCTATGGTTAAACCTTAGGTCAAAGCCACAACCTCCAATCCTGCTTTACCAATCATAAATTGAGTATTTGACACCCTATCTTATGTCTGTGCCTTTTTCTCATTTGGTTTAGAATTCTCATTTATCAAAACCCCAACAGTAGTGAAGGGAGAGGAGTTTGATGAGACGAGATTAAATAAATTGAGAGGTTGAAGGGTGAGGGCATGGAGCACCTTGTTTGGAAGCAGAGGAGGAGGTGATCTCTAACCACTGCCTCCGAGAAGGGCAGCTGGGGCATCAGGTCAGTCAGTGTTAATGCTGTGGAGAAGAAGCTGCCACACCTGTTGCTTTCCTGGGACAGAAACTGATAGTGGTGACTTTCTATGAACTACTTCCTCTCCACCAAATTCTTTCCCAGCTGGCTCTCTGTGTTTCCCAGGGTTTAGGCAGCACAAATGTTAACAACTTTTTAAAAAACCTTTTTGTAGTGGAACGGTACTTCCAAAAGTTGAGCCAGAAAGTGAAGCTTTGCAAATTAATGATCTTGTAAGAAAAACAGTAGTCCTCTTGATCAGATTGTATTGATCAGAATTTTGTTTGTCATAGTTAAACACTCCCTCATGGAATGCACAAATCTGCAGAATTTTCTAAAATAGGTCAGCCAAGAAGATAATTGGTTTGGCCCCATTGTATATGCCAAGCACTTTATCGAACAAAACCAATAATTCTCCCATTTGTATGCAGAGCAGAAAAGAAAAAGGTACTCAAGAGATGTCTACATTATTCTCTGAATAGAAAATACTGTAACAAGATATCTGTATTTTGGTCTGCATTGCCAGTAGGTAGATTTTTATTATCATTATTATTTAGTGTATAGCATTTGGCTCAGAGGTAAGCTTTCATTCAAAGGAATAATGTATACTATTCGCCTTTGTGATATAGGTGCTATCTGTGTTTCATAAAAAGCTTTTTTTTTTTAATGTTGTTAAAAGCAACGTGCTGTTTGTAACAGATGTCAGCCCAAAGCAGAATTGTAAGCACTTTATGGCATGGTAATGCTGATATTCTGGACTGTTCAGGTATGCGATACAAAGATGGAGAACAGAAATATAGGAATAGCTCAAAGAAACAGTTGGAGTGAAAATATTATTTTGCTGTTTCCTAGAAATTTCAAAATCTGTCTCTTCAAATACATTAGGACTGAACTAATTTAATTCCTACCCATTTGACCTTTGAAGTTTGAGAGCAATGTTTCAATTTATATAAACACAATCACAATGATAAAGCCAACATCAATCCACCGAGTTTGAGAAAAGTTTCTAATTATTAAAAGGTTTCCTTGAAGGATCAATTCCAGGTCCAATTTATTAAAATTTCATTAAGCTGAGAAAATAATTATAAACACATTTACATTCAGGGTAGTTACAAAAATTATAATTTGATATTAAAATACTGAGCTTAATCACATATTCAAGTATATAATTTTTGAGATCCTATTGTGGTTATCCTTGCACTAACTGAATTTACTATCTCTAACAAAGTTACAAAGAAGAATGGGGCAATTCCTTAACTTACAATAAGAAGACACTTTACTAATGAAGTATTTAAATATATCAACACTTCAAGATGAGGCACGGGGGCAGAAACTGTCAAAGCTGTATACTTAATATTCTTAATTATTCAAGATTACAATAGTGCTAGAACTAAAAAAGAGAACCCAAGATCCATTTAATATGGTGTTTTCAAACTGCAGGTCACAAGTGATAAGTGGGTCCTAAGATCAGTTTAGTGGATTACAATTAGTATTTTTTTTTTTTTTTTTTTTTTGAAATGGAGTTTCAGTCTTGTTGCCCAGGCTGAGTGCAATGATGTGATCTTGGCTCACTGCAACCTCCATCTCCCAGGTTCAATCAATTCTCCTGCCTCAGCCTCCTGAGTAGCTGGGATTACAGGTATGTGCTACCATGTCTAGCTAATTTTTTATATTTTCAATAGAGACGGGGTTTCACCATGTTGGCCAGGCTGGTCTCGAACTCCTGACCTCAAGTGATCTACCTACCTTGGCCTCCCAAAGTACTGGGATTACAGGCACAAGCTACCATGCCTGGCCCAATCAGTATTTTTTTAGATATCATTTTTAAACAGTATTTTTTAAATGAAACAGAAAATATCAGAATGATTCCATTTAACAAGGGTAAAAATGTTTCATAATAGTTTTCATGAGTGTGTGTCTATACTGGGTTGTGATATAAAATGTCCATCTTACTATGGATCATGGGCACAAACTTGGAAGTCAATGATCTAATCTAGCCTCTGGCTTCTAATGAGGTAAAACTATGTGTTCTCAGAGAAAAATAAATTAATAAGTAAAGGATATAAGTAGAGTGTACATATCACTTTAACTTTGTGTCTGTGAAATCTTGGGGCTTAAGGAATGATTTGACGTTGTTATATTGCTAATTCATACTCACTCTCTAATGGGATGATGGAACTGTGGGAACTTGAGAGTAGAGAAGACGTTGATTTATGCAGATTGGGAATATAGATAGATCAAACCCTGAGGATAATTATTCAGAATCAGTTTTACACTGGTTGAAGATTATTTTCCTTTTCCTCTTTCCAAATGAAATAAATTTTCCAGAAGCAAGTAGAACAATTAAACAAGTTTTTATGTTGCCCTTTGCCTTTTTTGAACCCTGAATGGAGGAGACGGAAGAGCCTGTATCCCAGAAGAAAGCAGGAATCTCAGCTCTCACCATTCCAGAAGAGGGAGCAGGAAGGCAATCTAGTAGTCCCTGGGGCCCTGAGACACTCGGGATCAGAAAAAATCAGGAAATCCTTTCATGGGTTCCAATGGCGCAGAAGCAAAGGCACGTCCAGGCTATCCCAGGGAGAAAGAGCCAGGGGTCTTTTTCCATGAGGTCATATTAATTTCTTATTGCTACCATAACCAATTACCACAAACCCAGTGGCTTAAAATAATACAAGTTTATTATCTTGAAGTTCTGTGGGTTACAAGCCGAACATGGATCTCACTAGGCTAAAGTCAACAGAGCTGTGTTCCTTTCTCAACATCCTAGAGAGGAATCCAGTTTCCTTGCCTTTTCCAGCTTCTAGAGGTTGCCCATATTTCTTGGTTCTGGGACACTTCCAACTTCAAAGTCAGCAATGCTCCCTCTCTCTCAGATCTTTCTTCCACAGTCACATTTCCTTCTGTCTCTTCTATTCTGCAGCTTCTTCCACTTCCGAGGCCCCTTGTAGTTGCATTGGCAATCACACCAGAAATCACCCATATAATCCAGGACCGTCTCCCCATCTCAAAGTGCTTAATTTAATCACATCCACACAGTACATTTTTCCACATAAGATAGCATATTCACAGGTTCTTGGAACTAGGAAGTGGATATCTTTGGGGGTCCATTATTCTGCCTTCTACAGGGGCTAACTGGAATGTGCTGTAGTCACAGCTATTATCACTAATGGTTGCTTTTAATGATCTGTGCTACCCATGCACGAGTGAGCTGCCAGTTCTTTCCAATTATATCATGGAGAACCAACCACCCCTTAAAATTTATATATAACATCTGCACTTACACACTACCATCCTCACATACTTCCTTAGAACATTCTTGCCTAAAACTAAATACAAATAGTTTTAAGTTATTTCAAGGACAATTGGAGATCCAAAGCAGTGAAAGTCTCATGACAACATGGCATCTGCTTGAAGCGTCTACTGGTATCATCTGAAAATGTGAAAGTCACATTTCACTGACTTTCGGTGAAAAGAAAGTGAAAGTCAGAGAAGAGAAGTAATTGTCCATCCTTGTGTTTTTTCAAAACTATTTCATGAACCAAGAGTCCTTTGAAATGCTACACACACACACACACACACACACACACACACACACACATGCAAACAAGATTCTGTAATCATTCAGAGAAATGCTGAATACAGGCATACCTTCCTTTAATGTACTTTCCTTTATTGCCCTTTGCAGATTTTGCATTTTTTTACATGTTGAAAGTTTGTGACAATCCTGCATGGAGCATGACGTTTGGCACCATTTTTCCAATAGCATGTGCTCTGTTTCACATTTTGGTAAGTCTCACAATATTTAGAAATTTTTTGTTAATATTATGTGTGTTATGGTGATCTGCTGTTTTGTTTTTGTTTTTGTTTTTTGAGATGGAGTCTCGCTCTGTCACCCAGGCTGGAGTGTGGTGGTACGATCTTGGCTCCTCCCGCTCCCGGGTTCAAGTGATTCTCCTGCCTCAGCCTCCCAAATAGCTGGAACTACAGGCACCTACCACCCTGCCCAGTCAATTTTTGTATTTTTAGTAGAGACGGTGTTTTACCATGTTAGCCAGGCTGGTCTTGAACTCCTGACCTCATGATCCACCTGCTTTGGCCTCCCAAAGTGCTGAGATTGCAAGCATGAGTCACCACGCCCAACCTATAGTTGGTGATTTTTAATGTTACTATTGTATGTGTTTTGGTGTGCCATGAACTGCATCCATGGAAGTTGGCAAACTTAATAAATATTGTGTGTGCTCTGACTGCTCCACTGACTGGCCTTCCCCACATCTCTCTTGCTCTCCTCTGGCCTCCCTATTCCCTGAGACACAAAGTATTGAAATTAGGCCAAGTAATAGTCCTACAGAGCCCTTTAAGTGTTGAAGTGACAGGAATAGTTGCACATCTCGGGCTTTAAATTGAAAGCTAGGAATGATTAAGCTTAGTGAGGAAGGCATGTCAAAAGCCAAGATAAGCCAAAAGCTAGAAACCATTATTATTGATAAGAAGAAAGTTTGATTGAGTGGTCTGGATAGATGATAGATTAGGGTGCAGAAGCCACATATATGTGGCTCGCCCTTTCCTCTCTCTTGGGGACCTGCCTGACTTGCACATGGGATACCCTGTGTTCTGCTCCTTCCCCTGACAGTTTCACACGGGCAGACTCGCCCCTGCTCAGGAGGCCTGCGGCTGCTCAGTGCTGCCTTTTAATGGGTGTGCACATTTGTTTAGTTTTGGATTTCTGCTTTGGAAGCTCACTATTGTCATGCGTGTAAGTCACATTCTCCCAGATATTCCAGTACTGATCTGCCCAGAGATGTTGTTGACCTCAAAGTGGTTCCAAACTGGGTCAGGAAAACTCACATTGAAAAACTGTGGGATCTTGGGCTAATTTACTTTAATTCAGTGAATCCTTGCAAGCTGATAACACCTTAGGTCTTGTTGGCTATTTATTAGGTGTTGGCATAGGCTGAGTTTTTTCATTACTTTTCTTTATATAATCTTCACAATAACTATATAAAGTTGGGATTATTACTGTTCCTCTTTTAAGGTGAAGAAACTGACACTAAGAAAGGGAATAAGACAATGTGGACGATACCGTGATGAAATTACTATTTGAATAGAGAAGCACAGGAGGCATTCAGAGTTACAGCCTGGGTCTAACCCCTTCCAAAAGGGCAAACAGAATGGAGATGAGATGTTGAACAAGGGATCTCATACGAAGTGAGTGACCTATGCCAGCTAATTACTCTTGTTCTCTAGTGGTCCATGGGATTCAGATTCCTGAAAGCTCTACTCTCCCTACCTGAAAACTTATTTGTATCTCATATGCTTCAAACTTCAAGTTATGGCCCACCAGTGAATCATGAAATCAAACTTAGTGGGCCAACATTTTTCTGAGGGAAAGGGAGTGGAGGAGTAAGAAGTAGAGAAGGGGAGAGGAAGAAATAGCATGGAAAAGTCAGTATTTTTATATTACTGTGTAAGTAATACATATATTACTTATATATAACATATATATTTTCTACATAAGTAATACATTACTATATTAGTTATATAAGAAAATATCAGCATGTATACCACATAAGACCATATTACATTGTTTAACGAAATGACTCTTTTTGGCTGTGTGTGTGTATGTGCGTGTGTAAACTACATATTCTTACCTCAGATCATGATCCACAAAGCTTTCAATCCATGATTCCATCTTGTTTGGCTTACCATAAGCTTCTTTTTGTGGTATGAAGGCTGGTTCTCGCCTTGCTTAAAGTTCTCCTCACTCATCTCTTTTTCTAGGCTATCTCTGGAGGAGGAAGGTGGGAGGGGCCTGTGTGCATCAGAGAGGGAATCTGGTAGAATGTGGAAACAGAAGGAGAAGAGGCATATGGGGCCAAGTCAGGCAGGCCTTGAGTAACTCATATGGATTTTGTTCTTAAAAGTAATGGGAAGTCTTGGGAGGCTTTTGATCAGGGAAGGGATGTGATTCCATTCATACTGGAAAATGATCCCTTTTTAATTGTTGTGTGGAAAGTGAATGGTCGGGGCTGGAATGGAAACAGAGAAGTTGCAGCAGCAGTGAAGGTGAGAGACAGGTGGTGTGTTCTAAGTTAGTAGTAACTAAAATGGTGAGGAGGAGAGAGCCATGGTTTATGTACCTGCCCGGGTCTGCTCTGCGAATGAGAACCACTAGGGAATATACATCATGAGGACTGCACCCTACACAGTGGGCCAGCTAGTCACTCAGTCTGTGCAAGGCTGCTGTTTCCACGCCTGGTGCTAGAGCACAAAGGCCACAGGGCATGCAGCTGGGAAGGGAGACTGTACATGAAGTGGAGGACAAGTGGGAACTTGCAAGGCTGAGCTGGAACCCACCAGAGAAGACTGGAGTCTGGGCTGTCTCCCCACCTCCAAGCCCTCAGCTCAGATGACAACAGCTTCCTGGGTAAGAAATGGGTGCTCTTCATCAGGGTGCTCATATGATATGTAGCTAACCCATAATTCAGAGAAGCTGAAACAGAATGTTTGCAGGAGCTGGAGTTGCAGGCCCAGCGTGGTCCCAAACCAACTAGGTGAGGCAGCAGATAAGCAACCGCATGCGTGCACTGCACCCACCTCCTGAGTATGTGAAGGAACAAACCGCCCCTTCGCTCTCTCTTCCTAATCTTAGGCAAAGTTTTTCTTGAAGCCTATGCTATCTAGAAACTACAAGAGGAAGGGAATTCTGGAAAATGTGTTTCTACCTTAGCTACCTTGAACCAAAACGAATTCATCAGTGGGGTGTTTCCTTATGCACAGAAAGAGGGAACTTTTACTTTGAGCTTCCTAGGAAGAAAATAACTCTTGGAGAGAGCTTGGCTAGACAATCCTACAGTAAACAGCAACCCACAATCTCAGCACCTCAGACGGGTAACAGCTTATCTCTTGCTTACACAAAGTCCACCATAGATCTCAGCAATTCTGCAGTGCAGCCCTCTGCCAGGAGGTTACTGAGGAATCTGGATGCTTCTGCCTTGTGGATCCATCATATCAACACACGGCCCCGTGATCGCTACAATAGGGGAGAATAATATGCCTTGTATCCCTTAAGTCAAAAGGTTCATTGCACTTCTGTTCACAGTACTTTAACATCACAGGGCATTTTGGAACAAGCCACAGAAATGAATTATTAAATGTTCAAAGGTTTATCAGCATTATCATCACCATCAATATTATAATGTAACATGTGCTACAGACACTCTCATCACTCAGATCACTCTCATTAGGTGGTAAAAAATAATGTTTTACCATGGATACCATTGTGTTACAATGATATATCCAAGGGTTCTGCTGCACCCATTGTCAATGTGGTACGATTTCTGTGTTGCTACAGAGCTGGCCAAATACCTTTTCTACACCAGCCTGCCACACTAGAGCCTCCCCACTGTTGCGGCCACCTCTAAAGTAAGGTGTTGAGAGGGCCTCATTAAATGCCAATCTGTTGCCTGGGAAAAAAAGTTTTGCATTGAGATTTTAACAATTGTAATATAAATTGAAATGGTCCTAACAGAGATCAGAGTCTGTGTGGTGTTTTCAGATACCACTTCTAATACTAAATGTGTGTGGGGTTTTTTCTGACGATAATCAATTCCCCCAAAATTATCTGACACCAACCAGGTGTTAAGATTTCAATTCAATTCTGACACCTAGAGTTAGCATAGACCCCACAGGTTATAAGTTCAGCTGCTCAAGACTGCCCCACTTCACATGGCAGCTGCAAATGGGGTGTCCATGTTAACTACACTTCTATCCTACTGACTATAAATCCATGGGTTCCCATGACCCCCTCTCAGGTCCAGAAATACACTACAATTGTTCATAGAACTCAGGAAAGCACTTTCCTTACTACTACAGAGTGTTTATTAAGGATACAAATAAACAGTCAAATGAAGAAGTTCGTAGAGCAATGACTGAGGGTCCCCAAGTGCAGGACGTGTGTCCCCATGGAGTCAGGATGCACCAGCACATGAATACATTTGCCAACCTGCAAGCTCCCTGAATCCCATTGTTCTGGGGTCTTTATGGAGCTTTCTTTATGCAGGCACAATTGATCAAATGATTGGCCATTGGTAGTTGAACTCAATCTCTAGCCCTTCTCCCCTCCCAGGAGGTTGAGGGGTGGGGCTGGAAGTTCCAATAATGGCCTGCTCCTAATGACCATACCTAATAATGACCTGCTCTTTCTGGGACCAGCCCCCATTCTGGAACTATCTAACCACTCCACCCCCAACTCCCCACCATGAGTCATCTCATTAGCATACAAAGGACACTCTTATGGCTCAGGTGACTCCAAGAGTTTTAGGAGCTCTGTCCTGAGAGCCTAGGAGAAAGACCAAATGTTTGCTTTTCATTATGCCATAAGTCTGCAGGTATTCTGACAGGGGCAGCACACTCTAGAGCTGGGAGCACTGCCCGTACTACAAGGTGGGAGGACAGAGGAAAAGGGCCACAGTGTGGGCTCCTGAGTGCTGAGGACCAGGGCATTCTCCGAGAAGTACCAGAAAGGCAAGGGGGTTGACTGATGGTTGAGTGCAAAAGGACGTCCTGCCAAACACTCCCAAGCGTAGAAGAACTGGGCTTCAGTCCTTGTTGGACAGTAATTAACCATGTGTGGAATATATCAAAACTGAGCCTAACAGAACTAAGAAGTCCATGCATCTCAAACACCCCAAGTCCTGCGGGGAATAAAATATTGTAACCCAGTGTGCATTTCAACAGCAAGCTTATTTTGACTATTACTACTTTGAAGAACAAATATGGAATATAATATAAGCACTTATTTAAAACGACACAGGAAGTCAGAAAATATAATGAAAGTCTGAGGTGTCAGAAATATGTGCATGACAGAGAAAGAGAAAATGAGTCATCTGGAACTACAGGACTATAAAGAACTTGGGTCTTTTCTAATTGACTTCATTTCCCTGGGAGCCAGAAGACTGTAACTATTTAGGTGAGTGATATGGATAATTATCTCAAATTGAGTAACTAATTAGGTGCTTTCATTTTAAATGAAATACAGCCATGAAGGCACTCCAGGAGAATCAGGAAAATTATTGTTATAATTTCTTTGCCTGTCCTCAAGACTCTGAATAATAAGTGATAATGTCTAAATGATAAAAACAAAAAAGTTTTTAGAAGATGACACAAAGAAACTCTGTAACACATACGCTATGTATTATGTACTGTTCAGTAGAAAGAAACGTGTTTCTCAGTTTTAGGTACACATTTTTCCTTTGGGGATCAAGTATGGAGGAAGCATCCTTGTGCTTTGCTGATTACTTGGACCACGGTGGGCCTCACGAGTACATGCAGGGGCACATGATTTGAGGCTTTCTAAGAAGCGTCTCTTTTCCAAAATGTCCCTCCTAAGCAGCGCTTAGAATCCACTTATTACCCTCTACTGTCATCTCCAGGTGTATATTTAAAATCCAAGAACCTCTGGGATATGTGGGCTAAAGCCAGTTTTTAGACCCCTCAGAATGACCACAACCAGAGAAGGGATTAGATACTTTTAAGAAAAACAAGAGGGCCTCTTGGGACCTTTGATCCTGGCTTCCAAAGCTGGTTAGCTGAAATAAATGTAAGTCCTGCTTCCTCTGCTGTGTTTCTTCCCTCTTGTAGCCTGAAACTACCACGCATTCTTCATCACTGGACTCTACCTCAGTGCCTGTTCACTTCTGCATCTCCCTCATCCCTTGATCTTCAACTGTAGCCTGGTGGACTTTGTTCCAGCAGCATTTGCTACTGGTTTGATATTTCTGATGCAAATATATCATTGGTTTAAATTTGCTTTCCTTTTCTCTCTCATAGAATGGAGGCAACACTGGTCACATGTGACCACATGAAGGTTCTTAGAATCTATGCAAAGTGATCCAGGCTGGATCAAGAGACTAAACAGGCGTGGAAGACCTGAGGTGTTTATCCTGTGCACCACACAGACCTGCCGACATTCCCACTATATTCATTTCTCATTCTACAATATGGGGTTTTGCCTTAACAAATAAATAATGACCATAATACCAAAGGAGCAGCTTTTATGGGAAATTGAGTTGCCAAAGACCAGGCCACCATATTTTCCAATTCCAAGGGTGTCATTTTCCCCACAGTGTACTCTCTGGAGTTATACAGTGCATAGCCTGAACAGATACACACAGCCACCCTGACCAAGGGAATGAGATATTCATCTTAGATTTAAATTTTGTTAACTAATTTTATTAATTTTTGAATCAAATGACACAAAACTCATTCTTATATTCTATGTAAACTAAGATGGCCTAGTATCAGCTTTGAGAGTACCCCTTTATAAACAACAAGCTGTTTAACTCCTGGGATTTAGCCCAGCTCTGTCACTAATACCTTCCAAGATCTTGAACATACTGCAGATTCACTGTATTCTGCTGATTAAAAAGATCCTCAAGCTTTTGATGATTATTTGATTATAACCCTACCATCCAGTTTATCCCAGAGAGATGAAATGTCCTGCCTAATGTCACAATATTTATTGGTGACTATGTCAGAACAAGAATCTAGGTCGCCAGTATTCCAAAATCATTCCCACTAGATTCTGAGGTCTTGAGGTCAGCTGACTACTTCTTTATTTTGTTCATCAAGGAAAACATACAGTTGTTAGGGTAAATTTGCTCTTTAAATAAGAATAATATAAGATAATACGCTAAGGCCCTTGTAGATAATTAAGTCATAAGCACATGTAGGGTAAAATTACTATCTCAGACATTGTTGTTATGATTAGGCTCCAGTAGAAGTCCACCACTTAACAGATGTGCAATCATGAGCAAGTTACTTAACCTCTATGTCTCAGTTTTCTCATATATAGCAGAGAACCAAATAACAGAAATTTAGAACAGAATAAAAACACTTAACAACAGAGCCTGGCACACAGTAAGTGCACAGTCAATGTTAGCTATTATCCTCACTTTTCAAACATTAAGAAGGCCTAGGTAAAGCCTAAGAGTTAAAAGTCTATTTATATAAGGATGAGTAAGGTCAGTATCATATTGTCCCAGCTTTAGGTAATTTTATTTACTGAAACGGATTTAAATCTTACTTCAAACCACTATTTCTTTGACCATGTACCACTGAGCAGCCACTCAGAAAACTCACCACTTAAGTGGGAAGAAAACAATTTATGTATAAAAAATGCACTAAAAGACATAAATGCAAATGCGTATGGCACAGAGCAGGAACTAACTAACCCAACAGTCAAGATCTGTGATATTTATTTTGAAATATATATGTGTGTGTGTGCGCGCGCGCATGTGTATTATACATATATATTATTTACATTATATATATATTATTTGTGCACATGGCTCCCTTTGCCAGCAATGTCAACAATGTCTTTTCCTTCTTTCATCCATCTGTCAAAACCTTTCTAGGGTACTACAAGGTGGCTCCAATGCTCTATATCCCCTATATAATAATATAGTATATTGTTTATACAAGATACATATATAAATATACATATATAAATTTATATGTAAGTATAAACATTATGTATATATACGTATAGATCTATATGTTATCTATATATAAAATACACACACACATACATACACACACACACACATACATATACATACATAGCCCAGATCTAAAAACAAAAATTTAAATTTATAAGTCCATGCTGGTATTTTTCCACTATTTTAGACTCAAAGGTCAGTTGAGGTAAGGACCTTGACTCTAACTATGCTTAGTTGTTTTATTTCACATTTACAGGGATTTTGTTTAAAATTTTTCTTTCCTTGAATAGCCTCAGAGTTGAGAAAAGCAATGACTTTTACACTTCCTATGATACTTTTGCATGTTAGTATTTAGTTATCCAGTTAATAAAAAGCATTCTAAGTCCCCACTGAATGACCCTACACTGAATACAATCCCTTGAATGAAAAATTTCAGAAACTATACCTTGAAATTATAGGACGCATTCCCTCTTAATATATAGCATCTTAAATTGTGCCATGCTTCTCTTGCAGCTAAATATTCAATTCAGCAAGTATTTTCCTAGAATCCAAATTTACAAGATATTGTGCTGGGTGTCATAGAGCTACCAAGAGGCACATGTTCCACTCAAGGAATACACGGGGTGAGGAAGGTATGAAGGGTGAACAGTTAACAGGTCCAAGGCAGAATGGGCTATGGACTGCAAAAGTATCAAGTATAAGAGCACTTACAGAGGAAAGTGCAATTGATTCTTACTTGGAGGGTCAGAGGTAGCTTCAGGGATACAGGGCATGGGAGCCACCATATAGTACCCTAGAAGGGTTTTGAGACGTGGAAGACAGAAGGATAAGACATTACTGACATTGCTGACAAAGGGAGCCATGTGCACAAAGCCCTGGAGAGCAGGTGAGAGGGGAAGATGGGGAGTTCCACCTGCCAGATTATCAGTGCACACAGGTGGAGCCAGGATTTGGGGAAGTAACTGAATCTCACTTATTGATCACTCTAGGAAACTTTTCCAATTATTCCGGTCTTAGAAAGTTGTTAGAAATGCTGAAAGCAGTAGACTGACGTGGAATCATATGCATTTGTGGGGTTCTGAGGGTTTGCAACCAAACAGACCTGGGCTTAAACCTCAGCTCCTTTGTTAAGGTATTTAATGTCTCTAAGACTTGATTTCTTCATCTGAAGAAAGGGAATAATAATCATGGGGTTTTAATGAGATGTCACTGAGATGAGACATGAAAAGAAATTAACACAGCAGTCCCTATACAGTAAATACTCAGTAGATGATGAGAATGACAATAACAGCCATGACGATGAAAGAAGAGAAGGAAGAGGAGAACAAAATGAGAAGAAGCTTATTGAGAATGGGGACAATGTTTGAATTCACTTTTAAGCTTGTTAAGGATGGGGAAAATGTTTGAATTCACTTTTAAGCTTGTTGGGAATGGGGACAATATTTGAATTCACTTTTATGTGAATGTTGCTTGCATGAATCAAGTGGTCCTGCCCCTTCTTCCATTGCTGGTGGGATAATAGAAGCACTTATCTTAGCATAAAGCCTAGCATATTGTAGGTACTCAAACTGTTTATTGAATTAGATGAAAGAACAAATTCATCCCAGAGAAGCGTATTTGTTTCCTATCTTCACCATTCTTGGAGGAATGAGAGGGAAACAAGTGTGAGTAGGAGAAAGCAGCCTGAAGAAGAAAATGTAGACTGGGTAATTTGGGGTGCTTATTAGAAAAGCTGTATGATAAGAATAATTACTAATTATGACAACCAAATTCATTATCTTTATGTCACAATTGGGGAAAAAATGTCAAGGTCAGTGAAAATCACAGAGCTGCAATGGAAAACCTGGCACCCTTGAGAGGTAATTGGGTGTTCTCACTGAGTTCCCTCTCATTAGATTTGATGTAATTGTTTTTAAAACATCAAGACATAATGACAAGCCTGTATTTCAATATAACCCTGATGCAATAATCAAAAGGGCATTTAAAATTCGCTGTACAATTATAGTCCCATTAAATCTAAGTTAACTGCCCATTTGAGTCACTCAATCTAATCTGTTACCTTGCAACACACACACAGCATGTTTCCATCATGACTGAATCATAACCAGACTTCACTCGTGGCTCTGGGAAATATTCTGCAATAACATCTTAACAAGAGCCTGGTGATGTGTACAGGCAATAACAGTTTGCCTGTGGATTCACTGGAGGCCAAGTGCTCATATCATCCCATCAGCTATGGGAAAAAGGGCAGAACCACTTGATTCATGGAAGCAACAGGCATCCAGCTCTAGGCTACTGGCTCTTCCAGCTTAACCATGACATGGGGGAATCTGAAAGAATCACTTGTCTCTGCACTCAAAAACTTGACTGCAAGACTCCCCCATCTTGCTGAGGACAACTTCTGTGGGATCAGCCAAAATGATCCCTATTTGCATTTCTCCACACATCACAATGAAAAAGACTTCAAAAGAATCCAAAATGGGTCTGGCATCCCAGCACTGAAAACAGTTGTCCCTCCTGCACCCAGCGGTCCACCATAGTTATTGTGCATAAGGGGTCTTAGGAGGAAATAGCTTTGAAAAGACACACATCAAGTGTTCCTTGGGGCAGGCAAGAGAAAGAAAAGACCCTGCAGGGAAGCAGCTGGCCCATCCAGCTGCAGGGGAAGCAATGTGATAGATGGCTTCAACTGGGGACAATGAAGGGCCGTGAAGGACGACAGGCCTTTGTTTCCAGGTTTCTGCATCCTCTTTCTGACCTGCCCCCACTGACCTGTGTGCTGTGTGTGTAGCAGCAACTCCCTGGCCCTCTGCAACTTAAAGCCCGACACAATCGCTTGTGCAAAGGGCCACTGCCTGCTGCCCCCCTCCCATTTCCACACAGTCCAGCCAGATGGTGACAGGGTTGAAGGCGAAATCCTAGACTACCGGGGACAAGGGTTCCAATCAGCAAACTCATTCCAGGATTAGCACAAATCAATTGCACACAAAGATAAAGAGTGGGGATGGGGATGGGGACTTGGCTTTCTCAGGAGGGGAGACTAAGAAATCATACTCAGGTGGTTACTTAAAGTGTTATTAATTTGTGTTCCTAGAGATATTTTCCAACTGAAAGTAGTAAAAAGGACAGATATAATAACTTGGTGGAATTCAGCATGTTCCTCCCACAGCTGCAGAGCTCTGGTCAGTCTCGTGGTATGGAGGGCAGGCCTAAACCCGCATTGTTGCTGCCATCTCACCCACTGTTGCCTCAGGGTCCTCGCCCATGAAATCAATACTCCTGTCCTTCCTCAGTCATGAGAGCCTCATTGGAACAAGTGAATTTAAAAATACTGTGCAAACACAAGGGGGACTCATCCAGTCATGTAAAATGCACAACATTTCACAAGACCTCGTAATCATTTGTGAATATTAAAGTCAGATAAGAAGAAGAATATTAGCTACAATTTACTATACACCTACTTTGTGATGAGCAATATGAAAAGTACTGGAAGTAAGCATTACTAAGCCTCATGACCCTGCCAGAAAGCATTATTATTAACCTCATTTTACAGATGAGAAGATGCAGGCTCACAAGTGTGAAATAACCTGCCCCAGGTCACACAGCTCATAAACAGGTGAGCTAGGTTTGAACCCAGTTTATCTGTCTGAAAGCCTGTGCTCCTCTCACCATATCATGCTGTCTCTGTCAGGTCCAGAGCCCCCGAAGTTGTCCTGCAACCCAAGTTCAGGTCTACATGGAGCACAAAGACCTTCTGCCCAGAGCACCTGGACGATGTCATGTCACCACTGATGTATAGATCCCCTCCCCCTATCCCTAACTCCATGCCCTCATCTCAGTGTCTCTGGATCACTCCTTAGGTGTGTCCCCTCCTCAGGAGTGTCCCCTTCTCTACCTGAAGTTTCTACATTGAAAGCACACACACCCTACCCAACAACCAGCAGGTGCAGTGATTTCATCTCTCCCAGTCCCTTGGGTGGAAACCCAAGGTCATTGCTTGCTCTTCTCTCTCCTTCCACCTCCACTCCTGAATGCCCCACCCCTGGGTCAGGTGTTTATTATATTCCATCTGTAGTCACCATCATGGATAGTCCTGTTTATCCTAGACATAGATCCAGCTAACATCACTTCCTGAAGCACCACTGGGACCCCATTGTGACCTTGCTCAGAAAACAGTCACATCCATCATTTCCACAGTGAACTCTCTACTCTTCAAGAAGCATTCAAGACCCTTCTTGATTTCACATCACCCTATGTCCTGAGATAACACCTCTGATTTTCCTATCCACATATATTAATCTATGAGCAGAACCAGCTAGTCAGAATTCAACTGGGCAGGATATGCTAGGGCAAGGACTAGATACCAGATGGATACTCAGTGGCTGAGGGGAGTCTGGCAACCATCTCAGCAGACATCTGGGCTGCAAGTGGCCTGGAGCAGACAGAGGGGGTCTTGCCAAAGCACTGACACCAAAGACGGGACCCACATGCCATATCTGCTAAAAACAAGGTGCATTCATTCCCAGGCCTTCGAAAATTTGAACACGAGGCAGGATACTAGTGAGACAGAGGGGAAATAAGATGGGAACATGAGACTGGAATTTCAAGGTGGGAGTGGACACAAAGAATCAGGGAACAGCCCAGGTATTCAAACAGGGATGATTTAGCAGAAAAGCAGCAGCAGTAAGGCTGATGCCAAGGGGTTAAGTAGCTGGCCTGGGAAGTCTTCAGTTTTCCTGACTTAGCAATATGGTACTCACGGTTTTGGTTGTTTTTTAATTATTGAAGTTAAAATTACTGTAGTAAATGACAGGTATACTCTACCTCCCTCCCCTTGTCAGATTCGTAAGTGGAAAAGTATACACTGAAGTAGCAGTGGCAGATTCCCTCCGTGACATGCGCAACCTAGTTTACCCCTACTTTCCATTTCTACTACAAGGAAAAATCTAAATGTCCCTGAAACAAACAGAACTGAAATGCAAGTTTCTTAATACGTATAGTTGATTTTGTGTTTCATAGTGTGATGGTTTCATAGTGTGATAGTTAATGATGTTTCACAGTGTGATGGTTAATATCCAGTGTCAACTTGATTGGATTGAAGGATGCAAAGTATTGCCGCTGGGTGTGCCTGTGAGGGTGTTGCCAAAAGGAAATTAAGATTTGAGTCAGTGGACTAGGTGAGGCAGACCCACCCTCAATGTGAGTGGGGACCATCTAATCAGCTGCCAGCCTAGTTAGGATAAAACCAGGCAGAGGAATGTGGAAGGACTAGACTAGCAAAATCTTCTGACCTCCATCTTTCTCCCGTGCTGGATGCTTCCTGCCCTTGAACATCAGACTCCAAGATCTTCAGATTTTGGACTCATGAACTTACAACAGTGATTTGCCAGGGACTCTGGGGCCTTTGGCCACAGACTGAAGGCGCCACGTACGGCATCCCTATTTTTGAGGTTTTGGGACTCGGCCTGGCTTCCTGGCTCCTCCACTTGCAGGTGGCCTATTGTGGGACTTCACTTTGTGATGGAGAGTCAATTCCCCTAATAAACTCCCCTTCATATATTCATCTATCCTGTTACTTCTGTCCCTCTAGAAATCCCTGACTAATATACATAGTTTTCAAAGTTCCTGGCAAGTATATGTTTTATTTTGCTCTAGTGGTGGGCTCTTATATTTCTACTTTGGGGGCGGATGGCAACAGAGGAGGAATGATATAAACCCCTCCAATGGAGGGGAAGACACTGGACTATATGCACCTTACCCCTTCTCTCCCCTCTCCCACCATGCTGCATAACTGCTAAAACAGTTATTCTCATTTTAGAATATGGTTTCAGCTACTGTCAACAAATTCTTTTGCCACTGCTATAGACCTCAGAGTCACAGAGCCCTGCAGGCATTGTTAGGTACAAATTCCTGGGCCTGGTGGTATCAGAACTGTTTAGATAGTCTGGTGTTCAACATTGTCAAAACCAATAAGCTGACAGAGAC
This sequence comes from Rhinopithecus bieti, assembly GCF_001698545.2. Classification (NCBI taxonomy): domain Eukaryota; kingdom Metazoa; phylum Chordata; class Mammalia; order Primates; family Cercopithecidae; genus Rhinopithecus; species Rhinopithecus bieti. The sequence continues at coordinate 2,093,044 of NW_016816274.1, forward strand.
AAAACCACCTCTAACAGAAATGACACCTTAAAAAGGCTTAATTATGGATATGATACAAGCACTTCACTACTACTGCAAAGAATGAGACAGAGACAGCGTGCAAGGGCCTTTTTTTTTTTTTTCCAGAACTGATGTAAATTAGAGCATTTCCTAAGACAGGTCAGCCTAGAGTAATTTTCCAGTTGACTTGTCATAAAACCAGGGGACAAGTTCCCACATCACAATGCAGGGCAGATGACAACCCCTTGTAATTTCTCCCGACTTTTCACATTTGTTCATTTATGGTGTGGAAAATCGTCAGTGTGTGGCTCAGTGTTTAAGTAGGCTGGTGGGAATCCCTCCAGCGGTAAACCTGGTACATAGTGAGTGCTTCATAAGTATCTGTTGGCTGCCTCTGTGAAAACTGAATAGTCCTTCTGGCCCCTCTGTTCTCAAATGCCCAGCAGATGCTTCCAATATTTTAGTCATTCCAGCAACTCCAGGAATCCCCCTATATGTAAATTTTCCCGCCAAATTGGCATGAATGTAAAACTAGGGCTTGGGTCCATTTTAAACAAATATGAAAAAAATAAAGACAGCCTTGTATGTTACACCTACAACCTATATCTATCTGGTTGCGGATCCCATCATCATTTAAATATCCCTTCTGTGTTTGGAGAATGTTCTTCCACGTGAGCCCCACCTCCCCAAGGTAGAACCAAGAGACACATACCTTTCCTAGCCTTGGACTTAAAAAGCTAGATGCACTCAAGAGAGGTGTCCGTGTGAAAAGAGGGCAAAAAGACAGAAGTGGGGAAGTGCTTTTCCAGCCAGCAGTGATGAAGAGATATCCTGATGGGTGACAACAGCGGCAGAGGCCCATATTCGGTGTCCAGCATCTGTCCTGGGATGAGGTGTCTGTGCCTAAGGGTGGAAGAAGTGGGGTTTTTACTGACCAGGCTCGTGGGGTGATTTGGGCATTGCTTCTCATGACATAGTCTCCAAGCCCAACGCTGGCACTTCCGTAGATTCTGTGAACCCTTGAATTAACACATTCCACTTGTACCCTTTCTGCTTAAACTAGCTAAAGAAGGTGTTGATGTTTCCAGGTAGGCATGCTGACTGCTATGTCTACATTGTGTTAAATGCCACAGTAGCTATGAGGATACACTGGCAAATAAGAAATGAATGAAGCTTCCAAGATTTCACAGGCTAGAGACAGGAACAGACTCCAGCATATCAATGTAATACAGTGTGATCAGAGCTATGAGGTAGGTACATACGTAGACACTGGGTAAAGCAAAGCAGAGGGGAAGGAAAGCCTGCATGGGAGGGTCTTAGGTGTGCACACTCTACTGCACCTTGGCAATGGGCCCTGGCTACAATGCAGACAGACCCTCAGACCACAACCCTATGGAGGGTGTGGTCCCACCCAGCCCTGGAAGCCCAGGACATCAGACATCTTAATCCTATCACCTAGTAGGGCTGAAAATTATGCATGAGCCTGGCCAGGAATGCACAGGTACAGCCTCAACTGCTGGGCTCCCTCTAACTTACTGCTAATCATATCTGCTATTGGACAGATTGGCATGGAACACGTGCGTCTATAGGAAACTCTGGTTGCTCAGGTGGGGCATGCAGGGAAAGTGGAATTGGCTAGCACGACCAGTTCTTAACTTCACACAAAATGAGCCCTAGCTGGACCCCTTTAGTGGAAAAGGCCTAAATAGTTGCATGGGGGTGGGGGCAGCATCTGAAGACAGCACGCTTTTGATATCATCCTCTGGAAGGGTATCAAGATATGCTACCCCAAAACATGGCTCTTGGGAACATGGATTTTTTTAAGCTAAAGGCCCTTGAAAACCAAAAGACATAAGAAAAGCTCTAAAAACAGGGCGCAAGTTAAGGTGTCTCCCTCTCCCATACCAGGAAAAGGAGGACTCTTAACAACTCTTATCAATGGAGAAGATACTGACTTAAATGTGCAGAACACACCTTGCCAAACAGCCCTTGTTTACCATACTTTTCCTGGTCACCTTCCCATAACTTGCCTCCCCCACCCAGAAGCCCAAAGCTCCTTTTCCTTTATTTTAGCCCAAGACAACATACAAACCAAATTCTAACCACCCCTTGAAGTTCCTCATCTCTGGTGCACCCATGTATCAGCACGATGCACATGCTAATAAAATTCTGTTTATTTTTCTCTTCTTAATCTGTCTTTAGTCAATCTCATTTATAGGGCACCAACTGGAGAAGCTAAGATGAGTAGAGGAAAATATTTTTTTCTACACTCTCATGATCTGACCATCAATGCTACCATCATGTGTTTCATTCTGCTTCCTTAAACATCTTTTTTATAATAATCTTAACAACCTTAGAGTACAATTGGTTATGTGGGCAGCACAGCAAGGAGCCAGGATGTAGCAAAAAAGGAATATCTGGGGATCAAGCCCAAACTGGAAGCGGAGCAGGAAACCTGGGTGTGCATTCCCCCCTCATCCTACAGAGGGGCAGGAATCCATCCACCTGTGGGATGAGGGGGGAATGCAAAACTGTTGAGCGGTATCATCCCCAGGATCAGGTATGCTCAGAGCAAAAGCCCAGTAGCTGCACAGCCTCTAACCACCACCTCATTCCTTCCCCAGGCTGGATCTTCCTCCACATCCTCAATGCCCACAGGGCTCTTCTGGTCCTAAGCAAGATCTGTGAGAACAGACCATGACAGCAATGCCTGACTTCTGAACTACTCTACCACTCAATAGGCTGACTATTGTTCTGCCCATGGAATTGAACCTCCTGGTAACTGATTTTGCTTAAACCACAAATGAACTGTGCGGATAATGTGCCAGGAACAGCCTCCAAATTGTGATTGGTTCCCTAGAGTGCTGTCTTAGTTTGTTCAGGCTGCTACAAAAATATTATAAACTGGGTGGCTTAAGCAACAGACATTTATTGCTCATGGTTCTGGAGACTGGGAAGTCCAAGATCAAAACACTGATAAATCTGATGTCTGACAAGGGCCCACTTCCTGGTTTATAGATAATTGTCTTCTCCCTGTGTCTTCACAAGGCTGAATGGGTAAGACAGCTCTCAGGCTCATTTATAAGGGCACTAATCTCATTCATAAAGGTCCCACCCTCGTGACCTGACTAACTCCCACAGTCCCCACCTCCTAATACCATCACACTGGGGATTAGGTTTCGACACATGAATTTTCAGGGGACATAAACATTCAGTCCATAACAAGCACCTTCCCCTACAGTAAAGTAAGGTTTTTCAAAGTGTGGTCCTCCAAGGCTAGACACCAGATTCCTCTAGGTTGTATGTGGATCTGACGGGAAATAACACAGTTATCACAATGAGGATGTTGTTCCCCTTCAATTCTCTTATAATTCCTTCTTACATCAAAAAGGTAGTCTTAGCCTGGCTTTGGTGTATCTTTCACACCTCCCTCATCGTTATTAATCTCTCTTTATAACAAAACAACCAGCCTCAAGCTCAGGACTTATACTAGCAGCAATAATTAGCTAAAAGGTAATAATATTGTTTTGTGTTCATACAAACAAATATAAACCTTTATTATTACCTATTGACATTCATGATAGTGATATTAACTTCCCTTTTAAAATTTTTTAAAAAAATAACTGAATTTGAGTTACAGCAAAAGTGAATAAAATGTTAAAAGAATTATAAGGTCATAGATGTGGCAGAAATTGAGAAAAACCCCAAGTAATGGAAATTTCCTGATCACCGCCCCCCGCCCAAGATCTGGATCCTCATCCTGTTCCCTATTCTCTCGCTCAGGCACAGTTCCTGGGGGTCCCACTCTGGGGCAGCCAGCCAAAGTCAGGCACTTTAAGTCATTGGTGTCTGATTCTTTTCTCTTGTTCAAATTGTTTCCATTAATGTTTGTCTTTCACCCCATTTGCCCATTATGGGGCAAACTCCTTGAGGGCAAATCTGACATCTCTGTTTTCTTTCCAACTTGCTTGCAGCTGCCAGAGGCAGTACGAGGCGCACAGTGGGTGTTCGATAAACACCGCTGATTGACATTCAACACTCAGGCAACACCAACATCCCAGCTCGTACCAGACACTGGAAAACTAGGTCATCTGTTTGGCAAAGACATCATGATTCATCAGGACAGGATCTGTGAATGGTATAAATTAACCAAACACACACACACACAGACACAACTCAGCCTTTTGGAAAAATTACATCTTTGTTGCAAAGATCCCAGAATGTCTGAAAATGGCTAAAACCTGGGGATTTTCCACAGATTAGTCATGTGGTCTAAATAATTAGATCTGAAGGCCCAGTATGAGATTGCCCCCAGTGAAACAGGAGCAGGTTCCAGGCCAGGTTCAGTCATGTGTGAAGAGGAGAAGCTCCTCAAACTGACAGCAAGGAATTAAAAGAAGGAAGAAATCAAGAAATGATCTGCATCCTGGAGAGGAGAGAGAATGCATGTGTTCTACAGGCTGGGACTGGAGAGAGATGTGCAGAAAACTCAGGTAATGTGGCGAATTTATTTCCAATTTTACGGAAAGGGTCCAGTCTATGTCACAGGCATTTGGAGTATTTGTTTTAATAACATTCTAAGTGAAAGCCTTCTTTTGGTAATAGAATTTCTTTCCATTTTATGAAGTCAAAATGAAAATAAGTTACAGCAAAAGAATCTAATTTCCTATAATAAGGTTTTGTTTTTAGTCACTTATAAATGCAAAATCATGGGGCCTTAGACACCAGAAGGCATATGCTGATCATGGAAATGAAATAAGAAAAATAAAATAAAATCTTAGAAACCCACTCATAAATATTGACCTTCCCCTTTTCCCCACCTTCAACTCCCACCTAAAACTTCACACGTGTGTGCCCACACACACACTCGCACACCCAGAGGAGAAATAACAACACTGGCTTTCAGAGGCTGTGTGGGACAGACTGTGAGCTGGCCTGTCCTCGAGATAGAACACATTTGTTCAATAAATTCTTCACCTCAGGGTGGAAGTCCATGGAATTCAACACTGCTGCCAGAAACACCCAAACTTAGAAGTGGTCTGGAATACCATGTAGTTCCAAGTACCCCACTAAGGCTGACAGTCATCAGGGGCCCTTCAACTAGGGCCATCAAAATTTTACACCAGATCCTTTCTCAACAAGGTCAAACTCATCTTTCATGAGCAAAAGCCTATGGTTCTATGCAGGCTACAGAGTCCATGATACAACTTCTCAAAATTTTTCCACTTTATCAGTTTTACCTGAGCCACGTACCCTTTATCCTTTTTAGCATGTCTTTTTCTATAATATTGCCAAGGCATACTCGTGAGTCTTTAGTTTCATCACTTCTCCCCAGGTTTTCTTGTTCTTGAAATAGTAAAGTTGGGACTCCCACTTTCCATTGCACATATTTAAAATTGTCACCCTGAGCAGTGAGTCAATACCACTCCCCTATTTCTCTCCTAACATTTTTGCATCTCTCTGAGACCTCCATTCCATCTATTTCCAGGATATAACAATAATTTTGCTACCTCACCTTATGAAGCCACATGCTTTCCTCTATATCAACTGCCAATCAGTCCCCCTGTTACCAGGGATAGGGGTAAGTTATGCAAATCAGATCAGAGCTATGGTCCAGTCCTGTCTCTTCCTTCTGTCAGATCATGCTTTCACCTCTTTTTCCTCCTCCTCTACATTGCATCCTTCCTCCTAGAGGTCCTCTTGTCCCTACAGCAGTGGTCCCTAACCTTCTTGGCACCAGAGACCAGTTTCATGGAAGACAACTTTTCCACAGACCTGTGGTGGGGGGGGTCGGTTTCAGGATGATTCAAGTGCATTGTATTTATTGTGCACTTTATTTCTATTATTATTACATTGTAATATATGATGAAATAATTATATAACTCACCATAATATAGAATCAGTGGAATCCCTGAGCTTCTGTCCCTGCAATTGGATGGTCCCATCTGGGGGTGATGGGAGACAGTAACAAATCATCAAGCATTAGATTCTCATAAGCACCTTGTATCCTAGATCCCTCACGTGCACAGTTCAGAAAAGGGCTCATGCTCCTAAGAGAATCTAATGCTGCCGCTGATCTGAAAGGAGGCAGGGCTCAGGGAGTAATGCAGCAATGAGGAGCAGCTGTAAATACAGATGAAGCTTCGTTCACTCGCCCACCATTCACCTCCTGCTGTGCAGCCCAGTTCCTAACAGGCCACAGACTGGTACTGGTCTATGGCCCAGGGGTTGGGCACCCCTGCCCTATCGTACACTCAGCTCTGAACATGGTACATACACACACAAGGAAAACTTACCCTTGAGCCCCAGAAGCTAGACTAGATCTTTTATAGTAGTTTTGCTATTTTTCCCTGGATACAGCCTTTATCTCTGTTTTCCACATGAAGCCAATATTCATCCAGAAACATTGATTCAACTAAGAAGTGTTTCTGGTAGCATTTCTATTTGTGGACTCTAATTGCCCCACAAAGGGGTCACGGGAAGGACAGAAAGGAATATTAACATCCTGTGTGCTTATATGCACATTGTTTACATAGAGTGCACAGAAATAGTGCAAGTTTATAGGCTGCCAGACCTGGGTTTGAATCCCAGCTCTGCTGACCTTTCTAAGTTTCAGTGACCTTGCCTGAAAAAATTAATGGATGTAATAGGAGTTGTTGCAAAAACAGTGAGGCGGTGCAGGAATTAAACAAGATAAGGTCCTTAGCGCAGTGTCTGGATCATAATAAACTCTCAATAAATGCTAGCAGAATGTTAGTAATGATAATTTTACAATTATTATAACTAGTAATAGTAGCAGTATTATTATTATTCGATGTCAGAAGATCTGGTTTCCAAATTAGCTTTGTGAATAACTTTTTTTCCTAGAACAACTCTCTAAATGTTATTTCCTCCTCTGCAATAGAGCATGAAAGTTGCTATGGTCTGAGTGTTTTTGTCTTCCCAAAATTCATACATTGAAACTTAACACCAATGTCACGGTATTAGGAGGTGGGGCCTTTGGAAGGTGATTAGGTCATGAGGGTGGAGCTCTTATGAATGAAATTAGTGTCCTTGTAAAAGAGGCCTCAGAGAGCTCCCTTGCCCCTTTCAGCATATGAGGACACGATAAGAAGCCACCATCTAGGAACCAGGAAGCTGTCCCTCACTAGACACTGAATCTGCTGGCACCTTCATCTTGGACTTCCCAGCCTCCTGAACTGTTTATAAGCCACCCAGTTTATAGCATTTTGTTATAGCAACTCAAACAGACTAAGACTGTGGATTCCAATTCTAACTCCTCCTCCTTCATTTATTAGTTAACAATGTTAAGTTACTACTGTAAGACTCAACTGCTTTGTCTATAAAATGCAGATAGTAATAGCAACTATTCCATAGGGCGATTGTAATTATGAAATAAGTTGATACGTGTAAAATGTTTAAAAGCGTGTGGCACATACTAAGTGCTCAATACATATTTTTAAAATCTACAAGAGGGTATACTGGCATCCATCACTTCCATCACTCTGGTTATGGAAAAAAACATAAGATAATGTGCAAAAAGTGTCCATCACACTGTCTGGCATAAGTAGTTCTGAAACCAGGGTGTAACTTAGAATTACCTGGGGATATTTTAATAAATGTTAATGTCTTTGTCCCACCCCACAGCATTTATATCAGCATCTTCGAGAGTGGGGCTGGGTTTTTTTTAAAAGCTTCCCCAAATGATTTTAATATGCTGTCAGGGTTAGAAATCACTTGTCTAACAACTGGGGTAACTCAATAAGAAGTATTTATTATTAGGCCAGGTGTGGTGGCTCACGCCTGTAATCCCAGCACTTTGGGAGGCCAAGGCGGGCAGATCACCTGAGGTTGGGAGTTAGAGACCAGTCTGACCAACATGGAGAAACCCCATATCGACTAAAAAATAAAAAATAGCCGGGCATGGTGGCGCATGCCTGTAATCCCAGCAACTCGGGAGGCTGAGGCAGGAGAATAGCTTGAACCTGGGAGGCAGAGGTTGCAGTGAGCTGAGATTGCGCCATTGCACTCCAGCCTGGGCAACAAGAGTGAAATTTCATCTCAAAAAAAAAAGAAAAAAAAAAGAAAAAGAAGAAGAAGAAGTAGTTATTATTACTGTCTATCTATATACATATGTATCCAATCCTATAAAAAGAATAAAAAAGGGATCCCTGATTTATAAAAGGATTATGTACTTCATAAAAACATTCTGGAATTATTCTGCCTATATCCAAATTCTACCTCACCAACTATTTATTTACTAAGCCCAAGATAGCTGCCAGAGAACGCTGAAAAGCGGATAGACATAAAGTTTTAGGAGCCACAGACAAAGTCTACAGCCACTGAAATGCCTTGCACGTTGTCAGGCTCAATGGCTGTTTGTTAAACTGAGTTGATACTTTGAAGTAAGTGAATAGGAAAGGTAATTACCAAATGATACTATGACGTAAAACAAAATGCACAGATGCATGCATATGTGCACACTCACACACATACATACACACGCAGGCACACACACACCCATCTCACTGTCCATCTTTTAATCACTGCAATTCTGCTTCCTTCATTTTTCTTTTCTGAACCCTTCTCATTGGCTCTTGACAGCATCACTATTGGCACACAAATAAACAATGTGGTGGAGAAGTCATACTACACCTTAATTCATAGCATATATGCCTGCTATCATTGAACATTAGTCTCTCCTACAAAACACTACAAAAAAATAATTCTCTTAGAAATGAAAACTTATGTCCCCACAAAACCAAGTACACAAAGGTTAATAACATTATTTATAATAGCCAAAACATGAAAACATGAAAAACATAAATGTCCAGCAACAGACAGAGAAACAAAATATGGTGTAGCCATGCAATAGAATGGTATTTGGCAATAAAAGTGAAGTACCGACACATGCTACATGGTGGGTGAATCTCAAAAACACCATGCTAAGTAAAAGAAATTACACACAAAAGGCTGCATATTGTATGATTCCCTTTATATGAAATGTCCACAATAGGCAAATTCATAGAGACAAATAGCAGATTAGGGCTTGTCTAGGTTGGCGGCAGTGGACAAGTGGGGTTGGCATGTATAAGGAGTGACTGCTAATGAGTATGGGGTTTCTTTCTGGGGTGATGGAAATGTTCTAAAATTAGATAGCAATGATGGTTATGCAACTCAGTAAATATACTAAAAATCGTTGAATTATATAAACAGGTGAACTTTATGGTTAGTAGACTATATTTCAATAAAGCTGCTAAAAACTGATGTTCCTGAAGATGACCCTGATCTAACAACAACAACAAAGATCTTAAAAATATTTTGTATATGTGAGTTTTAAAGACAAAATAATATCCTTAGTATAATATTTCTATTTTAGCATAAATACTAAATACTAATTTATATTATTAGTATTATATGTATTAATATAATTTATACTTAGTATTTATACTTTAGTATATTTAGCCTAAGTATAAAATATTATACTTTTAGAAAAAATATTTAATATTTTAGCCTTTTAAATGATGTGGACATTGTTAATGGAGTCAACCTCATTTACCAACAGTGCCAGAGGAATGAGGCCGACGGGCTTTGCAGAACACAAGTCACCTGCAGCCTCACCCTACGTTCAGAAAAGGAGACTCAGGTGTGGAAGTAACAGCCAATATTTCCCAATAAAGTCCACCTTCTGGTGTTCTCTGACTTCCACTGGGCATGCCTGGGAAGGGAGCCTGTCCTCCGTGGGCAGAGGGAAGTCCCAGGAGACCCTGCATACTGGTAGATTCCATGAGAGTCTTCAGCTGACCTGCCAGTTCCAATGCCCTTTTAAAAATCTTTTAATGCATCAGTGTAGTGTGGTGGAAAAAAAATCTCTTAGCAAAGTCTGTTATGTTACCCGTCCAAAGGCCATTTATTCCTTCTCCCCTAAGGTTCAGAATCCTAATTCTGCTTAGGTTGCAAAGTGTACAACCTCAAAAAGCAACTCTGGCTAATAGGTGGAAGTCCAGTTGAGGATATAGTGGCAATGTGTATGACTTGCTTAAAAAAAAAACTACAGATGCTTTAGGAAAGGTCAGTCTCTTTGCTTTCCTCTTGAGGAAAACAAGGTTGTGTGTAGTATTCTGAAACTATAAGGGAAATATTTCCTAAATGCTGAGGTTGGAAGAGCAGAAGAATGGCAAGAGCCTAGATACACAATGAGATCACTAAACTGATGAATCAACTCTGGGGGTGCCTACCTTCTGACTTCCTGTTATATACCCTAATTAAATACTTTATCACTCAATCCACCATTACTTGGGTGTCTATTATGTGCAATCAAAGGATCTTAACTGGTACATCTACCAACCTAAAGATGCATAGTTTCTTCTAGATCAGGGTTTTCTGATCACATCAGTCGGATTTATGTTTGGCTTATATAAACACAGCCTAAACAAGCAGAAGTGAAAGAAGTTAGGAGACAGAAACTCCAGAGCTCATATGATGGCTGTGTCATTATCAAGAACGCACTTTAATATTTTTGCAATACTATCCCTTAAGCTGCTGTCCTCAAGATCACTTCATGGCCCAAGGTGGCTGTTGGAGCTCCAGTCATTATATTCACATTCCAAGACAAAGGAAGAGGAAAGTATGGAGGGACAATAGAAGAGAATCTGCCATAAGGAATCTTCTGGAAGTGCCATATAACACTCTGTTTATATCTCATTGACAAGGACTTGGTCGTGTCACATCTAATTGCAAAAACAAACAAATAAGCAAAGAGAAATGAATAAAAACATTACGCTTTAACTTCATGCCGCATTTTTTACCTTTCTGTTGTTTCTATGTATATCTCATACTCCCGAAGTCTTAAAAAGTTATTGTAGTTGTTATTTCTGATAGGTTCATCTTTTAGTCTTCCTACTCAAGATATGAGTAGTTTACACACCACAATTACAATGTTATAATATTCTGTATATTTCTGTGTACTTAGGATTACCAGGGAGTTTTATACTTTCAGATAACTTCTTATTGCTCATTAGTATCCTTTTCTTTCAAATTGAAGAACTCCCTTTAGCATTTCTTGTAGGACAGGCCTGGTGTTGATGAAATTTATCAGTTTTTGTTTGTTGGGAAAGTCTGTATTTCTCCCTCGTGTTTGAAGGATATTTTTGCTAGATATAATATTCTAGGATAAAAGTTTTTCTTTTCCTTCAACACTTTAAATATGTCATGCCACTCTCTCCTGACCTGTAAGGTTTTCATGTGATCGTATCTTATTGCAAAGACTGGGAAACGTCTTCTAACTGGGCACATTGTTGTGAGTTCCTATTTTTAAGAAATAATGGAAAATGGATATCGCTAAGACAACAAACAACCTCTGTTACATACGGAGAGTATAAGTCCTTGCCGAATCTCAGTATACTCTTTCATTAACCGGAGTAACAGAAGATGTTTTATGCTAAGGCTGCCCAAAGAAGTCAAGCTGGCAGACAATATGGTCAGTGCATCAGTTATCTCCAATGTGACAAAATTCATGTGCTTTTTAAGTTGACACTTTGAAAGTGATTAACATACTTTAAAATGAAATCTAAATCAAACTCTGGGGTTACATGGAAAGCAGTTTAAAAACTCAGGATGGTGGATCACCAATGGCACCTGTATTGTTCCAGAAGATTCTAGAACCACCCAGGAATAAGACACTAGGTACAACTTGAGAAAGAAGATCAATTAGAAGAAAGAATAGCACTGGGTTCCACAACCAGAACTCACCCCCAAAAATCAGTTTTTAAATGGGGAACAACTGCCATGCTGACTTGTTTACAGCTTTTTTTGAAGGAAAACTTAGGATACAGTATCTTCTGCTACTTTTGGTTAATTAGAATATTCTGGGACTAAAGGACAAGCTACTTAAAAACAATTCTTACTGCCCCTTATCTGTGTGAACCACTGTTTCCTCATATCTGTGGCAACAAGGAAACAATATTTATTTTTGAAAAATGGATAATGGAATTGATAAAAGACTGGGGTATTCAGTTCTGATTTCAGATATTATAGGTCATCAAAACAGACCCATTTTTCTCTCATATTAACTTTATATAAAATGAATGTTATACATTTGAACTCACAAAATAAATTTATGCTGATAAAAATCCTGAATTGTCTATTCAATGTTATGGAATTCCAAGATTTAATTGGAAAACAGGATTCTGCTGCTTAACAAATATCTGGAAACAGTTGCTAAAATTGTTTGAAAGCTACTGTCTTATCCTGAATGTGAAAGTCAGCTCAAATGTAGTTTGTACTTCTTAGTTCCAAGCCAGAAACATTAAAAATCAGCAACAGTACAAATCTTGGAATTGGATGAAAGCCTTACCCCCAGCCACATTCTAATTTACGAGTGGACATGACTACAGCATATCCCAGGCCATCTGCTTGGATTCTAAGAGCCTACCCCAACAAATCATCAGCACTGCACAATTTCAGGCTGAATTGATAACAGGGATTTTCCCTCTCAATTCCCCACACGAACACACCAAGGAAGCAGATGTGAGTCTCTAAATCCACCCCTTCAAAGTCGTCTCTCCTCCTAATCCCACCTGCCAGGCTGGACTTGCCCACAACAGCATCTTCTCGAGGCTTTCTCTCAGACTTACAAATATGGTCACTTAGACACTGTCCGCTTAACTTTTATGATGCCATATCTATTACTCACTATCTCATCCCTTGACTGCTGCTAAAGTTTCTCATGCTGCCAAGTGCTCAAAAAGTGGTATCGTATCACAAGATGAGATTTTGTTTCTGTGCAGGCATGGGACCTGAATTCTCCTTGTGGCTTTCAGTCCTGCTTCGTGAAGCTGCCTCATAGGCTGCTGTATGCCCAGACACCCTAGGAAGGACTGTGAGACCCTCTCTTACTCCACAGCAGCAGCTCTTGGATTTGTCTTATATACTGAGTGTTCACACAGACAGCCATTTGAACAAATGCACACACATATTTTGCTGTAAGAACTTTGTAATTCATTGTTCAGTTCCCACTTATGAGTGAGAACATGCAGTGTTTGGTTTTCTGTCCTTGGCGATAGTTTGCTGAGAATGATGGTTTCCAGCTTCATCCATGTCCCTACAAAGGACATGAACTCATCCTTTTTTCTGGCTGCTAGTATTCCATGGTGTGTATGTGCCACATTTTCTTAATCCCGTCAATCACTGATGGATATTTGGGTTGGTTCCAAGTCTTTGCTACTGTGAATAGTGCCTCAATAAACATATGTGTCCATGTGTCTTTATAGCAGCATGATTTATAATCCTTTGGGTATATCCACAGTAATGGGATGGCTGGGTCGAATGGCATTTCTAGCTCTAGATCCTTGAGGAATCACCACACTGTCTTCCACAATGGTTGACCTAGTTTACAATCCCACTAACAGTGTAAAAGTGTTTCTATTTCTCCACACCCTCTCAAGCACCTACTGTTTCCTGACTTTTTAATGATCACCATTCTAACTGGTATGAGATGGTATCTCATTATGGTTTGGATCTGCACTTGGACACAGGGTGGGGAACATTACACACCGGGGCCTGTCGTGGGATGGGGGGAGGAGGGAGGGATAGCATTAGGAGATATACTTAATGCAAATGATGAGTTAATGGGTACAGCACACCAACATGGCCTATGTATACATAGGCAACAAACCGGCACGTTGGGCACATGTACCCTTGAACTTAAAGTATAATTAAAAAAAAAAAAAAGAACTTTGGAATCCACTGCTTGCTGAAGTGGCCTACAGAAACTGCTTGAGGAACAGTGCACGAGTTCTTGCTCTTCCTGATTTACAGAGTACTCAGCATGCTCCCAGCTATGGAAAACAATACGTCTCTCTTTTTGTCTTAGAACAAGAGGGGCCAACTGTTTCTCAACTCCTGATGTTGAAAGAACATTTCTGTGTTCACATTGTCCACAATCCAGTGGTTGATTTTATGGACTTGGAGTAATATTCCAATGCAGTTTTTAATGTTTTGGAACTGAAGATTAATTTTTGGAAACTGGTCCTCAGGCGGAAACCTCTTGATCCTTCCAGCTGCATCTCTCATTACTATCTTGACCGCAGTGATGTCTGTCTTCAGGACTGACATCAGCAGCCAGGCACAGCCCTAGCACGCTGTCCTTTCTGGTGCTTACCATGCACTGCATTTGTATGGTGGTGGCTGTAGGGTATAAAGTAAAGGCACCTGATAGCAATAACTTAAACATACCCTTCAAATGACACTGTATAGCAGATGCACCAGAATGTGTGTTCCAAGCTAGGGAATCTGGGAGTGGCCAACCCGGAGGTGCATTCCTCGTCTATGATAAACATCTGAGGTCCCAGCCCGTCCTGTGGAACACAGGCTGTACAGGGAATTAAGGCCCTGAGTTTTGGGGTGGATGAAGATTGCCAGGTGGACATTGTTAGGGGGAGGGTGTTCAGTGAAAATGCTGCATATAAACTGCAGGCTGTTTGTCAGCAGTTGCGGTTTTCCTGCCCAGCCCACTGCCACTGGACTGTAGGAAGGAGGATACGTTGTCCAGTCCACCGCCACTGGACTCCCTTTCCTATATTTAAGCTCCCAGTGAAATTCCACGTCTTTTTTTGCTGACTCTAGGTCTCTTCTTTGGCCTCTCGAACCTCATCCCATCCCTATTGAGGTTAATAGGGGTTTGGCACAACAGCAGCCTTGCAGCACATCTTCCCATAATAGCTTCTACAGATGTCTTTCAGAAGGCCATGCTTTTCTTTAAAAACCTGCACTTCTTCATTTCCTAGGGGAGCAGCCATTTAGTGTAGCAATTGAGCCCATGAGCTCTGGTGTTGGGCTGCCTGAGATCCCCACTTTGACATTTACCTGCTGTGTGACCTTGAACAAGTTTCATAACTTTGCTAAACCTCAGCTTCTTCAGCAGCGAAGTGCATATTCAAAATATCACCTACTTCATTGGGTACTGTGAGAAGATAATGTACAAGGGTAACTCAGCCCAGGTCTGGCAATGCTTGGTCTATATTAGTTATTACAAATTAAATGCATGCCTGTGTCTCTGCTAAAATATAAGCTTCCTAGCAGCTGTGTGGCTGGCACACAGTAGTGCCCGATAATCATGTGCTAAACAAGTGAATGAATGAATCCATAAGGTCCAAGTCTTCCGCTGAGTGTGGACTATCAGAAAGTGCATGGGCTTTGCTGCCAGGCAGATCTAGGTCCATATCCTGGTTTCCTCCATGGTGCCAGCCAGTTGCTTCTGATGTGTGGCATCTGAGCTGCCTAGGATGTTGAATGATGAATGCAATGTGTTGTGGATGATTATGAGGATGGAATAGGGTTACTCTAGTGTGTCAGGGTGGACTTGAATGGAGTCTCCTTCTCCCCAGGGAAGGTCACCTGGGGCTCTGTGAGCTGGGCAGGGCTCACTCTGTGGTCCAGTAAACACAGGCTGCTTTGGGAAGGAAGCAAATGCGTTCTTAGCAGAACACAACCAGGGTTATAGCTCTTAGCGAATAGTGTGAAGCTCTGTGAATAGGGGGTCTGTGAAGAAAAGTCATCTTGGAGCTGTGAGGTTTGATGCATTTTAAAGATTTTTAGCCAAGAACAAGCTGCAACCAGTGTGGAAGTTCTCTCTTTGGCCCTCCCCACTCTCCAGAGGATCAGCGCTCACCCACTTCCCTCCAAGCCCTTGAAGCCCTAACACGGGGAGCCCTTGAAACAGTGCTTCACTGTCCACACCCCATGGCAGCAGAAACTGCAAAGGAGCACAGCCTCAGCATTAAGTGAATACCTACCGCTCAGAAACATGTCAGAGACAAGGGAGAACCTGGACCATGACACTTGCTGAGGGAGGGTAGATGGTCCCAGAAGTTTAGTAAGGGAACCCTGAGGAAGAGAAGAGGGGTGAAATTCAGGGGGATGTGGGGAAAGCCTGTGACAACTGTGGGAATGCTTCTCAGATCTTCCTCTGAGAATTGCTGTAAGAAAATGGTTAGCTGAGCCGGGTGCGGTGGCTCACACCTGTAATCCCAACATTTTGGGAGGCTGAGGCGGGTAGATCACCTGAGGTCAGGAGGTTGAGACCAGCCTGGCCAACAGAGTAAAACCCTGTCTCTACTAAAAATACAAAAAATTAGCTGGCCATGGTGGTGGGTGCCTGTAATCC
Organism: Rhinopithecus bieti; assembly: GCF_001698545.2. Taxonomy (NCBI): domain Eukaryota; kingdom Metazoa; phylum Chordata; class Mammalia; order Primates; family Cercopithecidae; genus Rhinopithecus; species Rhinopithecus bieti. Next base: position 2,109,209 of record NW_016816274.1, read on the forward strand.
CAGCTACTAGGGAGGCTGAGGCAGGAGAATCGCTTGAACCAGGGAGGTGGAGGTTGCAATGAGCCGAGATCACGCCATGGCACTCCAGCCTGGACAACAAGAGCGAAAATCCATCTCAAAAAAATAAAAAAATAAAATGGTTACCTGATGGCCTCCCACAGTTAACATCTTCAGGATTTGTCTCAGCTCCTGAGCCAAGGCCACACTCTTCCTGGTAAGCCACCAGCCAGTGAAAAACAACAGTGAGGGAATGCAAATCTGACCATTACACCTAATGCAGGACCCTTCTCATGGGCAACTTTGCTCCAGCGCATATCTCCTGCCTATTACAGGGCTCTCATAGATCAGTGACTTCACATAAAATTGTATTTTTTCACTTTCATAAGAGAAATCCAGAATTGGTATGATGGCTCCATGGTCAGCAGAGATCCAGGCACTGTGTAACTTTTTGCTCTGTAAGTTTTATCTTATAGTTCCCATTGTCAAGATTACCTCACCTCATAAAATAGTTACTGCAGATATAGCCATCAAATCAATGTTTTAGGCAGCAGAAAAGAGGAAAATGCCAAAAACAAAACAAAACAAAACAAAAAAAAACAAAAAAAAACCCTTTTTTACAACTACATTAAACCCTTTCAAAGATCTATCCTGGGAGCTCCAGCCCACCCAAAACACTTCATCGGCCATTTTTTTGCTTCAAAAGAAGTTGAGAAATATAGTTTTCTAAGTGAATATGTTACTATACCCAGTGAAACAGAGGTTTTCCTATTAAGAAAAAAGGAGATGGTAGTAATATTTATGCAACTAGTAGTCTTTGAACATCTTGCATTTAAGCTGGTGTAGTAATCAGGTTCTCCAGAGAAACAGAACCAATAGGATGAATGGATGGATGGATAGACATATAGACAGACAGACAGATAGATAGATAAACAGATAGATACAGTGGGGACTTATTACGAGAATTGGTACAAGTGATTATGGAGGCTGAGAAGTCCCATCCCATGCCTTCCACAAACTAGGAAACCTGGGTGTAATTCAGTCTGAGCATGAAGGCCTGAAAATCAGAGGAGCCAATGGTATAAGTTCCAGAGTCCAAAGGCCTAAGAACCTGAAATTCTGACATGTGAAGGCAGGAGACAAGGGATGTCTCAGCTCCAGAAAACAAAGTGAATTTGTCCTTCCTCTGCCTTTTTGCTCTTTTCAGGCCATCAACAGATTGGGTGGTTCCTGCCCATATTGGTGAAGGCAGATCTTCTTTACCCAGTCTACTGATTCAAATGCTAATCTCTTCTGGAAACACCCTCACAGACGCACCAAGAAATAAAGTTTTACCAGCTATCTGGGTATCCCTTAAACCAGTCAAGTTGACACATAAAATTCACCACCAGAGCTCACTGGTTATCCTAGGCCCAAGACTATGTTGACCGTGTGACTCCTGTACTATCTTCTCTAACTGCCAAATCCAGCCCCTCATCCAAGCATCCAGGCATGCCTCACTTCCTCCATGAAGCCTTTCCTGACTACCCCAGACCAGAATGACCTCCCTTCTCTGACGCCTGAGGGAAGTTATTCAGTTGGCTACCATTTAACTTTTCATTTATTAGTCCTAGAAATAAGGGATTATCATTACCTCTCAAATCAACAGCACAGTGCTAGGCACAATATTAGCTATAGCATGAACCGTGTGCTAGATTAATTATAAACTATTTGTAACTCATTTTTTCTAAGTAAAATTTGGATTATTTTCCGCTTACATTGCACTTAAATGTCATTTTCTTTATCATCTCAGAGTCCCATGAATTCTTCCTCCTGCTAATTCCCATTCAGTTGGCATTTCATCTCACCAAGGGACTCTGTGAAACATGTCACCTGGAGCTTAGACTGTGTACATGCCCTCCATCCAAGAAGATGCCCTAATTAGACACAGATTTTTTTTTTTTTGTTGAGACGGAGTCTCGCTCTGTCGCCCAGGCTGGAGTGCAGTGGCCGGATCTCAGCTCACTGCAAGCTCCGCCTCCCGGGTTTATGCCATTCTCCTGCCTCAGCCTCCCGAGTAGCCGGGACTACAGGCACCCGCCACCTCGCCCGGCTAGTTTTTTGTATTTTTTTAGTAGAGATGGGGTTTCACCACATTAGCCAGGATGGTCTCGATCTCCTGACCTTGTGATCCACCCGTCTTGGCCTCCCAAAGTGCAGGGATTACAGGCTTGAGCCACTGCGCCCAGCCTAGACACAGATTTCTAACCTACCTTCTGGCAGGAGGCCGGTAGGTTTCATCTTGTGCCAAAAACTGCCAGCTGCTCCATATTTCTACCTTTCCTCATCAGCAGAACCCTGATTCAACGTAGGGAGGGCTAGAAGGCAGTGATGCTCCCAAACCCCTTTGCAGCCATAGATAGGCATATAACACAATCCTAGCCAGTAAGATGTCTATGTGGCCTTGTGACACAGTCCTAGCCAATGAGATGTCTATGCGGCCTTGTGACACAGTCATAGCCAATGAGATGTCTATGTGGCCATGTAACACAGTCATAGCCAATGAGACGTCTATGTGGCGATGTGACACAGTCCCACCCAGTGAAATGTCTAGGTGGTCATGTGACACAGTTCTAGCCAATGAAATGTCTAGGTATCCATAAGACACAGTCCTAGCCAATGAGACCTGATGTCATACTGGAGCCACAGCCTAGAACTGGCTACCTTCCAATTTCACTTTCTGTGAGAAAAATTAAATCCCTCACAAAGTTTAACAAACAATGGCCAGGTTTCTGTAACCCTCATCAGGAAGCCATCATAACTGATACCGCCCCCTAGGAGGGGTGTCCCAGCAGCCCAGTGTTCTGATCAAGCAGGAAGTCATTTGGACTGCAGCACTCTCCTCACACAGTCTTCCTATTCAGGCTTGCTGAAGCTCTGCTTTTTTCACTGGAATTTGCGGCTGTGGTACTGTTGCCAGACCTTCCTCAGACTCTGTAATTTCTGTTCCCTTCAATCTGGCATAATGGACAATAAGTTTTCGTCATTAGTGGTGTCTGAAATGTCAACAACTTACACATTCTCATAAAATCTCCAAATGAACGGAGAAAGAACGGTAAACCATGCATCATCTAGACTGTAATGAAGGGGAAGCTACTGAAAATAAGATGCCGTCCAACTACTTTGTATTTACCAAGACTCACTTTTTAACCTCAGTGTGACATACTTTTGAAATTGGCTGTCATCACATGATGCTTAATCCGATTCTGATATGTTGAGAATAAAGCATAAATCTTCTGGCCTCACTAAATTCTGAGAAATACTTTTTCATTACATTTTCTTAATTATTATAAGTAGCTGCTAAGAAGACAGAACTGGCTCTTCAACTATCAGAAAAATTTATCTGTTTATTAGCCAGCTTCCTAACCATATTTGGCTGGGTGAGGTGACCAATCAGGGGTCCCCATTTGCCTGGGAATGAGGGTTTGTAAGCTTGCAGGATGGTAGTGTTAAAACCAGGAAATTCCAGGGTGGGTTGGTCACCCTACCATCCCAAGCCTCTGGAACAAAAACCACGGAGCAAGCAAAAAGGGCCCATTGCTCCCCTAAACGACTATTCTCCCTCAAGCCCTTGTTTCCAATGTCTGTAGCAGTTATTTAATGAGTATTTTTAACAAGCCCGGGTCTCTGTTTCATCATTCATGTGCCAGCCACTAGGGATAGAATGGTGAGCAAGAGACATGAGAACTTTGCCCTTCTAACATCAATTTCAGTAGGGGTGATTGATAATAACCAACCAAAAATAATAAGAAACAAGATAACTCCAGAGTGGTAAGAATGATGAAGAAACACCAGAATAGAAGAGGTGCATGCTGAAGAGGGCCAGGGACAGTAAAGTTGAGTGGATTTGGGGATTTAGGGACAGTAAAGTTGAGTGGATTTGGGAATGGGAGCAAAATTAGGGTGGGCTACGGTCATGGGTCAGGTGCGGGGGCTGGTTCTCCTTGCGCTGCCATGTTCTGGCACAAAACTCCAAAGAATCTAAAATTTCTAAATGGGAATCTGGCCTTCCTATTTTGTCAGGGTATGAAGGCAGAATATATTTTACTTAACAATTTGCTGACTGAGTATACACACACATCTGTACATGTATATGTACACATGTATATATTTATGTGTGTATATACACAGGCATATATGTGTATACACACAGATATATAAAACACACACTTTGGAAAAATAAGATTAACGGCTGGTTCTGTGGTTGTCTTCTAGCCTTAGAGATCCCTGAGGATTTGACCCTTGGTCAACATTGCTTCAGGGAATAGCAAAGCATTAGGAGAATGCCTGTACCCTTCCAGAATGAATGAAAATCCAGCTGAGCAATGTGTGCCCTTTCAAGGACCTAAACCTCATTACTGAGACTTTATTGAGAACTGAGGAGCCGGTATGGATGAGCAACAGCTACAGCAGAGAACCCTCCCCACCATCTCCGCCATGCGAGTCAGACCCCTGGGAGGCCCTGAGGGGGTCCAGGGAAGCTGCCTCTGAGAGGGAGATTTGCATGCAGGAAGTTTCTGGAAGAGGGCTCCCAGGATACACAGTCCTGAAGCAGTGAAGGTGAGGAGATTTGATAGAGGGACAAAGTGCATTTCGACTCATTTGCAAAAGAGGTCTCAGCTGATCTAGGAGAGTGAGCAGGATGGTCCTTCAGAGATTTCCCATATTGAGGGTGATTCCTGAAAGACAGTCAGCTGTAAGCCATCAGCAGCCAACATGCCTGGGGAAGATGGGGGAAGGGAGACCACAGGTTCCTTGGTTTTGCTGTGGAAGATCTGGGAAGCGCTCCCCAGAATCCACCACAGAGGATATGTGACTAGCTACTTATAAATCTGAAGGGACCCTAAAGCTTCCGTAGCTGAGATGCTGTCTGCCCACTAAGCTCTGTCTCTTGTGACCACCATGTCATACCATGTTGTTGCCTGTCCTTGATGCCAGTAAAGTTGATTGGGGCTTATGAATTTGAATGTCAGTCTGAACTCAAGGCCACTGTTACTGGACAACCCCCAGGAGCATCGCTGGACTCCACTGATGCTTTAGGCTCAGAGAGGTCAGTGGCTGGCCAGGAGGGTGAACTATATCAGGAGCTCAGTGCACGTCTCTCTGAGGGGTTATTATAAGTGAATATTCAAAGATTTCTGAAACAGGTCACAGAACACATCGACTATAGAAGAAATGTTTGTTAAATTTGACTTCAGACCTTCCATTTATCAAAAACACTATTAAAAGAGTGAAAAGGCAAGCTTTTCAGACAGACTTGGAGAAGATATTTACAAAACATGTATCTAATAAGGAACCTATACTCAAAATATATCAAGAACTTCTATAAATCAATAGGAAAAAGTGAGGCAATCATTTTTTCTAAAAAAAAAAAAAATGGCAGAAAGATTTGATTGGTACTTTATATAAGAGGCAACCAGATAGCCACTAAGCATATGAAAAGATGCTCAACATTGTTAGCAAGAAAATGCAAATTAAAACCATAGTGAGATACCTCTACGCACCCACCAGAATGGCTAAAATTAAATAGTCAGTACCAAGTGCTGACAAGGATGTAAGACAATGGAAGCTCTCACATACTGCTAGTGGGATGGTAAATTGGCACAACCATTTTTGAAAAACTATTTAGTAGGGTCAGGAGCAAGGTGGCCGAATAGGAACAGCTCCAGCCTCCAGCTCCCAGTGTGAGCAACACAGAAGTTGGGTGATTTCTGCATTTTCAACTGAGCTTTGAAGACAGCAGTGGATCTCCCAGCATGGAGGTTGAGATCTGAGAACGGACAGACTGCCTGCTCAAGTGGGTCCCTGACCCCTGAGTAGCCTAACTGGGAGATAGCCCCCACTAGGTGCAGACCGACACCTCACACCTCACATGGCAGGGTACACCCCTGAGATGAAGCTTCCAGAGCAAGAATCAGACAGCAGCACTCGCTGTTCAGCAATATTCTATCTTCTGCAGCCTCCACTGCTGATACCCAGGCAAACAGGGTCTGGAGTGGACCTCAAGCAATCTCCAACAGACCTACAGCTGAGGGTCCTGACTGTTAGAAGGAAAACTAACAAACAGAAAGGACACCCAC
>NW_016816274.1:2119162-2122506 GCF_001698545.2 Rhinopithecus bieti
GAGTTGATGGGTGCAGCACACCAACATGGCACAAATATACATATGTAACAAACCTGCACGTTGTGCACATGTACCCTAGAACTTAAAGTATAACAAAAATAAATAAATAAATAAATAAAATAAAATAAATGAAAAAATAAAAAATTACCTAGATGTTTGTTTTAAATGTATTGCAAATAGTTTTTGAGGTCTATCCAGACATAAATTTTGTAATTTGTCACACATAAGTGTACAAAAAAATCTTTAAATAAAATTAATTACTCAAGATAGCTTAAAAAAAAAAAGAGAGAGAAAAACTGTTTAGTAATATCTACTATAAACATACCCTTATCTAATGGCCCAATAATTTCACTCTTGATATATAACCAACAAATTCCCCATAGCAGTGTTATTCATAAAGACCAAAACCAGAAACCAAATGTCCTTAGCAATGGAATGGATAAACCCTGGTATGTACATACAATGGAATATTATACAGCAAAACAACCAACTACTGTTGTAAGAAACAACATGGGTAGCTCTCATAGTCATTATATTGAACAGCAGGAACTACACAAAAAGGGATACAAATTGTACGACTGCACTTAGATGAACTTCAGAAACAGGCACAAATGATCTATGATAATAGAGTTCAAAATACCTTTTGAGGAGGGGACAGATATTGACTGGCAGGAGCACAAGAGAGCCTTCTGGGGACTGGAAATGCTTTCTGCTTGATCTGAGTGGTGGTTTTATGGGTGTATATGTATGTGAACATTCATCAGGCTGTATAGTTAAAATATGGGGCCATTTAGTGTATGATGTTATACCTCTAAAAAGTGAATTGCTTTAATAATGATGATGATGATGAAGGAGGAGAAGGAGGAGGAAGAAGAAAGAGGGAGATGGAAGGAAAGTGAGGAAAGGGGAGGGGAAGAGGAAGAAAACAAAGAAAAAGAAGAGGAAAAGGGGGAGGAGAGAAAGAAGGAGGAGGAAGAGAAGAAAGAGGAGAACAAGCCGTCACCATTTGTAAGATAATCAGGAGGATTTCAGACACAGGAAACAGAATGTGACAACTGTCTGAAATGAGAACAAGCTTGGCATAGACAGCAACAGGAAGGCCAGAGTGCAGGCACCTGATCAGGCTAAACACAGGGAGAGGGCTGCTCAAATAGGGCTTTATAGGTTATGGAAGAGTTTGGATTTTAATCTAAGGGCAATGGGAAGCAACTGGCCAGTTGTAAGCATGGGGGGGGGTGCATATTTTTTTATTTATAGCATTTTTCTAAAATAACCTTGGCTGCTGAGGGAAAAAAAAAAGGGTTGTGTTATAAGGGGAAACAGTGCACGTAAGCAAGCAGACCATTCATGAGGCTGTTGGAGTTAAAAATAGTGGCAGAAAAGGCTATTAGAAGCAGACCTGGTAACAAAGATCAGGAGAAGCTATGCTGTACATCTTTCATTTGCCAACCCAGACCTCCTCTCCATCCTTCCCACCTTGCTGTCTACCCCAGAGGGTGCTGTATGGATTCCTTCAATATGCCCCTGACCTTCTCACTCCTGGTTGGACACAGCAGATCAGAGGGCAGGAGAATGGCATGGACATTTGTCACACCCAACTCCCTCCTGCTGCATCCCCACAGGTCGGCTGAGGGTTATAGCTCCTATGGGGCAGCCCTTTCCTACAGCTATGCAATCCGGGTTCTTGTAACTGCTCCCGCTCTTGCCCCTTCAGCCTTGCCTACACCTTTGTAGAGATTCTCTTTCTTCAATTCTCCCCTATTCCCCTACTTAAGTGTGTCATTTGTTTCCTGCTAAGAGACTGACCGATATATGAACTCCCTACAGTATTAAAACATAGACCAATGCTGACTGCAGCAGAATGACTCAGAGTTCAAGAAAAATATAATGCATCTCTGTCACACATGACCCTTATAAAGCAGAGAATCTTCTAATGTGTTTTCAACGGATTTCCATCCAAAATGGAAATGTTGCATTTGAAGTGGCAAGAGTTATCTGGAATATTTGTTCATGTGAAACATTTTATTCTAAGGCTGAATAAATGATTTCACTTACACAGTTTAAAGGCCTCTTACGTTTCTCCTCAATAGCACATCTCACAGTTGAAATTATCTGTATTTTTTATGCCCATCTTCCTTCTTGAATTCTAAGCTTCATGAAGTCAGTCCGCAGAAATGGTTCACGAAGAAGTCTGTCTTATTGCCTGACATATCCTAAGACCTAGAACAATACCTGGGCATAGAATTTCATAAGTGAATATCGTTGAAGTACGGAACTGAAAGAAAAAAGGCTAAGAGGAAAGAGGAATGGGGATGGAATTTAGAACCAGAAAAGGAGAAAGGGGATCCCAGCGCCCCCAACTGCCATTAGGTATGTGTTCTTATACATCTAACTTTTCAGGACTTTCATTTCCATATAGGTATATATAAAATTAGAATAAGACTCTCTTCTCTATCTAATATTTTTGAGGATCAAATGAGATAATACTCATAAAAGTAAATGAAGCAGTAAATGAAGTCGCTGTCAACTATGAATATCGTTATTATTATAATAAAGGCAGCATCAGTGAAGATGGGTCCAGGCTTGGTTTTTATGCAGCACACATCAGCTTTTGCAGGACCTGGAAAGTTATTATGATTTTTACAATTTTCATTTAAGAATAATTCGACTCAAGTGGCTGCAAACCTTGGAATCTCGTAATGTGCATCTAGGTGTTAAGGAATTCAGACAACCGTGTACAAAACATGACAAGATAACATGTGCCTTATTCTCCCTGGTTCCTGAAGCAATAAAGCGAAGCAAGAGGCCAAAAGACACAATCATCTTAGGCAAGCTGCAAGAGCATAGCGCACAGTCTGTGCACCTTAACTCTGTCACATCCGAAACACCGCTTGATTGAAGCCGCGTAAGAAGCAGTAAGGTTGAACAAAACCCAAGAAGCAGCAAGTTGACAAAAACAAAGGATGAATCCAACAGTGGAGTCCAATCTCTTTTTAGGAACTCTGAAGCCAATAGCTTGTCTTGATATTGCATATGACCATAATTCATATCTAAATAAGAATAAGCCCTCTTAATTTTATATAAACTCTTAAATGTGAGATTTTATATTGCATTAGTCAGTGTTCTCCAGAGAACCAATAGGCTGTATGTAAATATAGAGAGAGATATTTATTTTAAGGAATTGGCTCATGCAATTATAGAGGCAAGCAAATCCAAAATCTGTAGGGTGGGGCTGCAGGCTGGAGACTAGGGAAGGGCTGACATTCCAGTTCAAGTCCAAAGGTCATCTATTGGCAGAATTCTCTCTTGCTCTGGAGAGGTCAGTCTTTGTTTTTTTTTTTTTT
>NW_016816275.1:0-1483 GCF_001698545.2 Rhinopithecus bieti
CAAAATTCTTCTCAGTGGATATTATTTTGAAGTTGTTTAAAATCTATTTGAAATGTGATTATCTTTTGCTTCACAAGGTTTCTCCTTTAAAAAAAGAATCTACAGCTAAAAAGTAGCTTATTTGTCCCAAAACATATGAAAGGGAGAGGGAGGGAGTGTTGGGACCCATCTTGATAACAAGAGTCATCTTTTGTAATGTTTCATTCCAGGCTAATGGCTGGTGAAATTGTTCTGGGTGGTTAAAATGAAATGAAATGAGTTAAAAAACATGAAGTAAAGCAAGCAGAATGGGTTATTGCTTTTCTTTGAAGGCACAATAGCCATACTTTGTCTCTTTTTGTTATTCATATCTATGTGGCAGATAAAGCCAGGGTTTTGAATGCCATGATGGCTAAATGAAGGCTATAAATTCAGAGCTTTGGTGCAAAATTCTATAGCTAGCAGGCACTAGAACAGGATGCCGAAGATTTGGATTCTCAAATTGTTTTAACTGATGAATATTCACAGTTGAAGAAAGGAGCCAGTACTTACTCCTCTCTGAGAAACATCATGCTAGAAGTGAAATATTTAATGTTCTACTAAAAAGTACACTTATTGACACAGACATAAGAAGGAAAAGCAGTGTGAAAGTCAAAGTTGATATTTCTTTCAGGACAGTTCAGAAGTTTTCCTGAGAATGCTATAAAAATGAAGGCAGTTTTGAATGTATAAAAAAGTCAAATGATAGGCTATTTATAATTCAGTTTTAAAAAGTATTCATCTATGTGATTGTATCTTCTTTCAGTGAACAAAAAAGGACTTTTAAATGTCTGGAAGCTTGTAGCTATCAATTCAAAAGTTTCATGAATTCATATAGTGAAGTGGAAAAAGTACGTGGTTTTACAGTGTTGTTACACAGCTGAAAAAAATGGTGTCATATCAGGTTGGGATCGCATTTGTCTAAGAAAAGATAACATGAGTATTTCCTTTGTCAACACAGGAGATGTGTGTGATACGGGGAAATTATACTCTCTGATCTATCCTTCTCTTATGGAAGTAACTAGAGATTAAAGTCTCCATCTGGGGGGCGGAGTAAGATGGCCAAATAGGAACAGCTCCAGTCTCCAACCCCCAGCGCGAGCAACACAGAAGACCGGGGATTTCTGCATTTTCAAATGAGGTACTGGGGTCTTCTCACAAGGGAGTGCCGGACAATCGGTGCTGGTCAGCTGCTGCAGCCTGACCAGCGAGAGCTGAAGCAGGGCGAGGCATCGCCTCACCTGGGAAGCGCAAGGGGAAGGGAATCCCTTTTCCTAGCCAGGGGAACTGAGACACACAACACCTGGAAAATCGGGTAACTCCCACCCCAATACTGCGCTTTAAGCAAACGGGCACACCAGGAGAATATATCCCACACCTGGCCGGGAGGGTCCCACGCCCACGGAGCCTCCCTCATTGTTAACACAGCAGTTTGAGGCTATCTAACCGCAAGGCAGCAGCGAGG
>NW_016816276.1:0-936 GCF_001698545.2 Rhinopithecus bieti
CTTATAACTCCCTACAATGCCTTAAGCCCAAGGCCATCCCATTAAAGGGCCCATAACTAAACACACCCTCTTTTTTTCCTTTTTTTTTTGAGACCGAGTCTCACTCTGTCACTCAGGCTGGAGTGCAGTGGTGCGATCTCGGCTCACTGCAACCTCTACATGCTGGGTTCAAGCAATTCTCCTGCCTCAGCCTCTCAAGTAACTGGGACTACAGGCATATGCCACCTTGCCCAGCTAATTTTTTTGTATTTTTAGTAGAGATGAGATTTCACCATTCTGGTGAAACCTGCATGGACATGAACTCATCCATTTTATGACTGCATAGTATTCCATGGTTTATATGTGCCACATTTTCTTCATCCAGTCTATCATTGGTGGACATTCGGGTTGGTTCCAAGTCTTTGCTATTGTGAATAATGCTGCAGTAAACATACGTGTGCATGTGTCTTTATAGTAGAATGATTTATAATCCTTTTGGTACATACCCAGTAATGGGATCGCTGGGTCAAATGGTATTTCTGGTTCTAGATTCTTAAGGAATTGCCACATTGTTTTCCACAATGGTTGAACTAATTTACATTCCCACCAACAGTAAGGGAGGAGACCACCCCTCATAATGTCTTATGCCCAATTTCTGCCTCCAAAGAAAGAAGTAAAAACTAAAAGGCAGAAATGAAATCCACAGGCAGACAGCCCGGCGCCGCACCCTAGGCCTGGTAGTTAAAGATCGACCCCTGACCTAATTGGTTATGTTATCTATAGATTACAGACATTGTATAGAAAAGCACTGTGGGCCGGGCGCGGTGGCTCAAGCCTGTAATCCCAGCACTTTGGGAGGCCGAGACGGGCGGATCACGAGGTCAGGAGATCGAGACCATCCTGGCTAACACGGTGAAACCCCGTCTCTACTAAAAAAATACAAAAATCTAGCCGGGC
>NW_016816276.1:4751-12710 GCF_001698545.2 Rhinopithecus bieti
TCGTGGACCATAGTCCCAGGGGAAAACCCTACCAAACTAAAGCTAAGAAAAATTTAACTCTTTTAATCTATCCTATTACTCTTTCTTCTTTCCTCGTTCTATTGCTGACCTTCTAGTTATTAATATAACCAAGGCAATTTCACCTCAAACTGTTGCATTTAATGCTTGCCTTATATCCTGTGAGGACTTGCCAAGTCAAAGGCAGCTTTCTACTTCAGAAAAGTACTTCTGTCCCTCCTGACTCTCCTCAGACTAGGCATTAGTAAACTAAGACCATTTAATCTGGGGAGATTTCGATAAAGACCCCAGTGCCAACCAGGAGTGTTGTCCCCCAATGTAGAGCTTTCATGCCATAGTTGGGCCAACATTCTGTGGACCACTAAAGAGCAAGGATGGACTGCCCCAACCGGTTTTTGTAATTTCCCTAAAACCATACATTCGTTTTACTAGAGGATCATAGAAGTTAAAGACTTAAAACAAACTTTAGCAATTAAGACAGGATGCCAAGATGCAAATGCCTGGTTGAAATGGATCAAATATTCCATCTGCACGTTAAACAAAAGCAAGCACATGGCAGGCCAGAGGCCCTGATTGTCCCCCTTCCACTAAGGTGGTCCTCCAGTTGACCAGGCATGGGCTGCATGGTAGCTTTTTTCCAGGATTCTACAGCCTGGAGTAATAAGTCATGCCAAGCTCTCTCTGCTATATCCCAAAGTCCAGCACCCTGCGGTTCAGCCCCCAAGGTCCATCCAGATTCTGTCTCCCAACACTAAGTTCACTTCATTTCTCTCATGACAGGGAGGAAACTTAGCATTCCTTGGAGATCTGAAAGGATGCAGTGAGCTTAAGAATTTTCAAGAGCTTATCAATCAGTCAGCCCTTGTTCATCCCTGAGCAAATGTGTGGTGGTATTGTGGTGGACCTTTACTGGGCACTCTGCTGAATAACTGGAGTGGCACTTGTACTTTAGTCCAATTGGCTATCCCTTTCACCCTGGCATTTCACCAACCAGAAGGAAAAAAGATAATAAGACATCATAAAGTGAGAGAAGCCCCTCATGGGTCTTTCAACTCTCATGTCTATTTAGACGCAATTGGAGTCCCATGAGGAATACCAGATCAATTTAAAGCTGGAAATCAAATAGCTGCAGGATTTGAGTCAATATTTTAGTAGGTGACAGTTAATAAAAATGTAGATTAGATAAACTACATCTATTACAACCAACAGCAATGAGCTTTTCATGAGTTAAAAGAAAAACTCATGTTGGCCCCAGCCCTGAGGCTACCTGACCTGACAAAACTCTTTACAATCTATGTGTCAGAAAGAGAAAAAATGGCAGTTGGAGCTTTAACACAGACCATGGGGCCCTGGCCAAGGTCAGTGGCCTATCTCTCAAAACAACTAGATAAGGTTTCCAAAGGCTGGCCCCCAGGTCTAAGGGCCCTAGCAGCAAAGGCCCTGTTAGCACAAGAAGCAGATAAACTAACCCTTAGGCAAAAACCTGAATTTAAAGGCCTCCCATGCTGTGGTAACTTTAATAAATACCAAAGGACATCACTGGTTAACAAATGCTAGATTAACCAAGTACCAAAGCTTGCTATGTGAAAATCCCCACATAACCATTGAAGTTTGCAACACTCTAAACCCCACCACCTTGCTCCCAGTATCAGAGAGCCTAGTTGAATGTAACTGTGTAGAGGTGTTGGACTCAGTTTATTCTAGCAGGCCCAACCTCCGAGACCATCCTTAAACATCAGTAGACTGTGAGCAGTACGTGGACGGGAGCAGCTTTGCCAACTCCTGCAAAGTGACTCTGGACTCTGAAGAAGACGACAAGCCCTGCTCCAGTCACACACGGAAGCTGACTGGTCCACACTCGGTCGAAGCATGAGGAAACTCATCGCGGGACTCATTTTCCTTAAAATTTGAACTTGTACAGTAAGGACTTCAACTGACCTTCCTCAGACTGAGGGCTGTTCCCAGTGTATACATCAAGTCACTGAAGGTAGGACAAAAGGTTGCTATGGTCCTATATTTTATGATTATTATAAGTGTACTGGAACTCTAAAAAGAACTTGTTTGTATAATGTTATTCTATCCAAGGTATGTAGCCCAGGAAATGACCAACCTGATGTGTATTATGACACATCTGAGCCTCCCATGACCACAGATTTTAAAATAAGATTAAGAACTGAAGACTGGTAGGGACTCATAAACAATACGAGTAAAGTGTTGGCTAAAATAGAAAAAAAAGGAAAAAGGGTGCCCAAACAAGTCACCTTAAAATTTGATGCCTGGGCTGTCATTAATAGTAATAAGTTAGGAATAAAGTGCAGTTCTCTTAATTAGAAAAGAGGCTATCTGGCAAAAAATAAGTACATCTGTCATAAATTAGGACTGTGTGGAAATAAATGTAAATACTGGTCTTGTGTCATTTAGGCCACTTGGGGAAAAAAAATGATGAAAAAATACAGTCCACCTTCAGAAAGGAAAAAACGGCCCTTCCTGTACTAAGGGGCAATGTAACCCCTTAGAGCTAGTAATAACCAATCCCCTTGATCCTTGCTGGAAAAAAGGGGAGCGTGTGACCCTAGTAATCGACAGGGCTAGACTGGATCCTCGAGTAAATATCTTGGTTCAAGAAGAAGTTTACAAACGCTCTCCTGAGCCAGTGTTTCAAACTTTCTATGATGAACTAAATGTGCCAGTACCAGAAATTCCAGGAAAAACAAGAAATTTGTTTTTGCAATTAGTGCATGTAGCACAGTCTCTCAATGTCACTTCATGTTATGTATGTGCAGGAACTGTAATAAGAAATCAATGGCCATAGGAAGCCCAAGAATTAGTACCTACAGACCCAGTTCCTGATGAATTCCCAGCCCAAAAGAATTACCCTGATAATTTCTGGGTCCTAAAAGCCTCAATTATAGTACAATATTGCATAGCTAGAGAAGAAAAAGAATTCACTCACTCCACAGGACAACTTAGTTGTCTGGGACAGAAACTGTATAATGGTACCACAAAAACAGTCACTTGGTGGAGTTCAAATCAAACAGAGAGGAATCCATTTAGCAAATTCCCAAAGTTGCAAACCATGTGGACCCACCCAGAGTCCCACTGGGACTGGACAGCCCCCACTGGATTGTATTGGATATGTGGGCACAGAGTTTATGCCAAATTACTTGACCAGTGGGCAGGTAGTTGTGTTATTGGCACTATTAAACCATCTTTCTTCCTACTGCCCATAAAAACAGGCAAACTCCTGGACTTCCCTGTCTATGCTTCCCATGAAAAGAGAAGCATAGCTACAGGAAATTGGAAAGATGATGAATGGCCTCTTGAGAGAATCATACAATATTATGGGCCTGCTACTTGGGCACAAGACGGCTTATGGGGATACTGGACCCTCATTTACATGATCAACCAAATCATATGGTTACAAGCTGTAATAATAATCACTAATGAAACTGGCAGATCCTTGACTATTCTGGCCCAGCAAGAAACTCAGACGAGAAATGCTATCTATCAAAATAGATTAGCTCTTGACTACTTGCTAGCAGCTGAAGGAGAGATCTGTAGGAAATTTAACCTTACTAATTGCTGCCTACACATAGATAATCAAGGGCAAGTAGTTGAAAACATGGTTAGAGATATGACAAAACTAACACATGTGCCCATGCAAGTGTGGCATAGATTTGATCCTGGGGCCATGTTTAGAAAATGACTCCCAGTGCTAGGAGGATTTAAAACCCTTATAATAAGAGTTATAATAGTAATAGGAACCTACTTACTGCTCCCTTATTTGCTACCTGTACTTCTTCAAATGATAAAAAGCTTCATCGCTACCTTATTTCACCAAAATGCACAAGTGTACTATATGAATCACTATTGATCTGTCTTGCAAGAAGACATGGGTAGTGAAAATGAAAGTGAGAATCCCCACTAATAAAATGAGAGTCTCAAAAGGGGGGAATAAGGGAGGAGACCACCCCTCATATCGTCTTATTCCCAATTTCTGCCTCCAAAGAAAGAAGAAGTAAAAACTAAAAGGCAGAAATGAAATCCACAGGCAGACAGCCCAGTGCCGCACTCTGGGCCTGGTAATGAAAGATCGACCCCGACCTAATTGGTTATGTTATTTATAGATTACAGACATTGTATAGAAATGCACTGTGAAAATCCCTATCTTGTTTTGTTCTGATCTAATTACTGGTGCTCACAGCCCCCCGTCACGTATCCCCTGCTTGCTCAATCAATCACGACCCTCCCACATGCACCCCCTTAGAGTTGTGAGCCCTTAAAAGGGACAGGAATTGCCCTCTCAGGGAGCTCGGCTCTTGAGACAGAAGTCTTGCTGATGCCCCCGGTCGAATAAACCCCTTCCTTCTTTAACTCAGTGTCTGAGAAGTTTTATCTGCTGCTTGTCCTGCTACAATGAGATGTCTTCTCAACTGATACAGTTAGGTGTTTAACACTTTTTTGGCTTTGTTTTTGCAGGCAGTGTCCTTCTGAACTCAGCCTGAAAAATGAATCCAGTTGTTTCACAACCAGGATAAAACACAGAGAGTAGTCGGGTGCGGCTGCTCACACCTGTAATCCCAGCACTTTGGGAGGCAGAGGCGGGTGGATCCCCTAAAGTCAGTAGTTCGAGATCAGCCTGGCCAACATGGTGAAACCCTGTCTCTACTAAAAATACAAAAAAATTAGCCAGGCGTGGTGGTGAGCACCTGTAATCCCAGCTACTTGGGAGGCTGAGGCAGGAGAATTGTTTGAACCCAGGAGGCAGAAGTTGCAGTGAGCCAAGACTGTGCCATTGCACTCTAACCTGTGCAACAAGAGTGAAACTCTGTCTCAAAAAACAAACACACACACACACACACACACACACAAACAAACACACAGAGAGAGACAGAGTGTGGTCATTGGTAAATGGCAAACTGATCCCTGGATGTGCTTTAATGGCATGAAGATATGTAAGTGCATGTAGTTAGCATTTTCTCCTTGACTACAGTCATGCAGGTTACTGACATAATAAAAATTGTTATTTTTCCTCTTGTTGAGTTCCATGCTATATTCTTTAACTCAAAAGCCAAAAGCTGGTAACCCATGAGTGGGTGAATTCAGCCCTTAGATGCATTTTGTTGGTCCTATACATAATAAGCCCTCTTGTATTTATTGCTTTAATTAAATTAGTTGATTTTATTTTTTTGAGACAGGGTCTCCCTCTGTCACCCAGGCTGGAGTGCAGTGGTTCAATCATATCTCACTGCATCCTCAACTTCCAGGGCTCAAGATCACCCTGCCTCAGTCCCCCAAGTAGCTGGGACTACAGGTGTGCACCACCACACCTGGCTAATTTTTTTGTTATTTGTAGAGACAAGGTCTCACTATGTTGCCCAGGCTGGTCTCAAACTCGGGCTTAAACAATCCTCCTGCCTTCGTCTCCCAAAGTGCTGGGATCATAGGCATAAGCCACTGCACCCAGTCTCTTGCTTTAATTTTAAAATAGTAGAAAACATGTAAAACTCAGATTTCCCATAAAAAATTAGTTTTCCAATCTAGATTTTAAGCTTCTGTTGAAAATTTGGAAAACATGGAAAGAGAGGTCCTCATTCCCACATGGCAGAGGTCAGCTGCTGTTGAATGTTAGCAAACCCAAAGAAAGGAATATTCACTCTGCAGTTGACATATTCATGTCCACCATTCGGTATTGCCTACTTTGTGTTTTTTCCAACCTATTTCACTCACTTATTATACCTGCCTCGCTTTGAGTTTGCAGTCCTTGTCTGGCTCAATCACCCCTTTTTAAATGTTTCACCTCTTCAGTATTGTCATGCTTTTGACCTGTTTTCCCCATTTGTCTTCCAGTTATCTCTTTCATTTTCTACAGTGCTGATTCAGTTTTCCTGCTTTCAATGACATTCTTGAGACTTTTGTGATTGCTCAATTTCAGGAAGCATTGCATTTTTTTTAAACTTTACTGACTTTTACTTCTTTTATACTTCCAAACATACTTTTGTGGAGAAAATTTCCTTATTTCAGAGTCTATTACCATGAGCTGAAAATTCAGTGCAGCTTAACCTTTAAGTAGTAGACCCCTGTTTTTGTGATTGAGGGAAGTTCCAAGTTCGTTGGAAAGCACCTGCTGCTTAAAACAATTAAAACAAACAAACAAAAGCTTTCTTGAGTATAGCAAATCAAAACGCCATCCCAGGGCTTTTCAAAATAGACTGGTGTACGCAGAGCATATTTAAGAACAATTTCTTGTTTGTTGCTATTTTCTTAGGCCTTTTTTCTTCTAGAAGATCCTTTCAGGTGAAATTGCAGCAAGCTTTTTAAGCTTTTGATGCCAATATCTCTTAACTTCTCTTGCTCCCATCTCACAAAAATAATAGGACTCTAGGCCGGGTGCAGTGGTGCATGCCTGTAATCTCAGAGCTTTGGGAAGCTGAGGATCGCTTAAGCCCAGGAGTCTGAGGCTTCATTGAGCTATGATCACACCACTGCACTCCAACCTGAGTGACAGAGTGAGATCCCATCTCTAAACATGATGATGATAATAATAATAATAATAATAATAATAATGGGATGCTACTCTTTTCCTGAATTACTGTCTAGAGTTTGCTTCCTATTATTTTTCTCACTTTCATCCCTAATGATTTCTCCACTTGGCATTTCTTGACCCTAAACACCCTTCCACAGTTTTCAGGGGGTTTCCCAGACATCTTGACACCACAGACTTCATATGCAAGCATGACCCACATGTAATTAAGGGCAGAAAAGAAAAATAATTTGGGCATGCTCAAATTGGCAAAGCAGGAGCTTCTGCAATTAAGTTGGATCTAGTATAATGACTTACAAATTGTCCTCAACCTGCATGCTAGAACCTGGTTAGGTCAAAAGCCAGTATTCATTCATCCAACGGGAATTTTTTTTTTTTTTTTTTTTTTTTTAGATGGAGTTTTGCTCTTGTTGCCCAGGCTGGAGTGCAATGGCGTGATCTTGGCTCACTGCAACCTCTGTCTCCTTGGTTCAAGCAATTCTCCTGCCTCAGCCTCCCAAATAGCTGGGATTACAGGTGCCTTCCACCACTCCCAGCTAATTTTTTGTATTTTTAGTAGAGACAGAGTTTCACCATGTTGGCCCGGCTGGTCTCGAACTCCCGACCTCAGGTGATTCACCCGCCTCGGCCTCTCAAAGTGCTGGGATTACAGGCATGAGCCACTATGCCCAGCTGGGATTTTCTTTTCATAAGCTTTTACTTTAAATAACTAAATAATTTCAGACTTAAAGAAAATTTGCAGAAATCGCACAAAGTGTTCCTGAATACCCTTCATTAAGATTCCCCAAAAAATAAAATTTTGCCACATCTGCTTAATTTTCTCTCTCTCCTCTATGTATGTCTGTCTATTCTATTTTTTCTGAGTCAATTTAGAATAAATTACAAACTGGATGCCCTTTTCTCTTAAATACTTCAGTGCGTACTGCCTATGAGCAAGGACATCCTCCTATATAACTACAACACCAATATCAAAATTAGGAATTTAACATTTTACAACACTATCAGCTATTCAATGGACCTTATTTAAACTGTATCGATTATCTCAATAACATTATTTATAAGAACAGAAACTCAGTTTGGGTCACACATTGTATTCAGTTGTCACCCCTCTTTGGTCTCCTACATGTGGAGCAGTTTCTCAGTCTTTTCCCTGTCTTTCATGACCTTGACTTTTTTTTAAGATTGCAGGTCAGTTATTTTGTAGAATATTACTCAATTTGGTTTGCCAAACACTTTTGGGTAATTAGATTAAGATTATGCAATTAAGATTATGCACGTGGCTGACCCATCTGAGGAAAGTCCAGGCAGAGCAAAGACCTAGAGCCAAGGCCTTGAAGTAGAGCTTATCTGTAGTGTTCTAGAAATGGCAAGTGGCCAGAGGCGGGGCAGGGTGGGGA
>NW_016816276.1:13297-53875 GCF_001698545.2 Rhinopithecus bieti
TGGGGAGGGAGCGGGGGCGGGGGGGCCGGAGGGAGTGGTAATAGAAGAACATGATATCAGAGAATTAACAAGGGTTAGGCCCTCTGGGCCTTGCAGACTATTATAAGGACTTTTTAGCTTTTATTCCAAGTGAGCTGGGAAACCATTAAAATGTTTTAAACAAAGAAGTAACATGATGGACCCTGTTCCTACCCCACAGAGCAAGTTAAGCTTTGGCTCCCTCACTGATAAAGCGGGAGTAATGACAGCTCCTCCTTCATGTTGTAGTAGAGACTTATGGGAGATAACATATGGAAAGTGCTTAGCATAGGGCCTGGCAAGTAATAAGTGCTCAATAAATAACTTCTATTATTTTTGTTCTTATCTCAGGAAATGACTCGCCTGTTTTCCCAGGTCAGGGATGTGTGCAGGGTCCTGGTTTCATTTCTCCTGTGTGCTTGCTTAGCTGCCAGACTTCCTGCTTTTCTCATTAACAAAATTCCTTGCTCTTAAGGCAACATAACACACAGCAGTTGTTAACTTTGTGGCCAGACCACGAACCTCCTGAAACTGAATGCAAAGTCTCATGTATATTTAGTTACATACATGGGGTGTGAAGCTGGGATTCTCCAAGTGCTCCATGACCCCAAAATGCTATAGAAGAAGGGGGTTCAACTGGATTCTGGAGAAGAAGTTCTGGCAACAGCTCAGCAAATAGCTAACTTTCTGACCCTTCCGAAGTCATCTGACATTTGGTAACATCAGTTTCCATATCCTTCATGAGGAAGTTCTGTGAGATTACATTTAAGGTTACTTCTAGGTCAAGAATTCCATGACCGGATGTTCTTGGCATTAATTATATAAATGTATTGGTAGAGAGTGTGTCTCTCTTCTTCCTCCTTCAAACAGCCCTCTACAATGGCTAGTAATTTCCAGAACTAAGATGTGTAATTTGGGCTCTCTGCTCCCTTTTACATCTATGCAAACTCTTATGGGGCTGTTATCATGCAGCCCCTTTGACCTGCCTCTCCCTGCATAGACAGCCAAGAGAGCATCTCTTTGGCCCAGCACACAGCCACCGCAGGGGAGAGGGGGAAAGAAAGGAAACAACTGTTGATTGTGCTCCTACTACATCCTAGAATATAGTGTTGACGTGTTTGCTCATTTACCACTCATGAACTCTTTGTGTTATAGGTATTATCTCTACTTTATAGATATGGAAACCAGGAATCAGAAACATTTAAGGTCACCAAACATATAAATGCTGGAATTTAAACTCAAGTTTTTTCTGTCTATCTCCAAAGATCTGTTTTTCCATTTCTTTATCTTGCCTTCCAGAGTAGTTGTGTCTTTGGCCATGTACCACAATTCAGTCACTCATTCATTCAGTCACTCATTCATTCCATCGGTGATCCTGCCAATAGTGCTCACTACAAGACTTCTTTTTTAACAGCCTCCAAATGAAAGGAGCACCAGTCTCCTTTATCCAGCCAGAATGCTGAATGCAGTGTTCTTATTTCAGGCACCCACTTCCTGAGAAGCTAATGCAGTCATGGCGTTTATGTCCCTTACTAACTTCAGCTTGGAATTAGCCTATAGTTCATTTCCTCCTCTTTGAAAGAATGTTTTTTCTCTATATTCTCTCTCTATATATTATGAAACAGAGCATGTTTTCTGCAGATTTCCCTAGGTTTCACAGCAAATAATAGTGAGATTTTTTTCCCCTAAAAACTACGTTAGGTAAAAAACAGACAGACATACTAGAACAGAAAAGTGATTAGATCCATATTGAATGAGAATATTTAGTTCTTCCTTGAGGCATACTATGTGTATTTGGCAAATGTTGCTTAAGTGAAGGTTTAAAAAATAAAAAATAGGCCGAGCGCGGTGGCTCAAGCCTGTAATCCCAGCACTTTGGAGGCCGAAGCGGGCGGATCACGAGGTCAGAGGAGACGAGACATCCTGGCTAACCACGGTGAACCCCGTCTCTACTACAAAAAACTAGACCGGGCTGAGGTGGCGGTGCCTGGTAAGTCCCAGGCTACCCGGGAGGCTGAGGCAGAAGAATGGCGTGAACTGGGAGGCGGAGGCTTGCAGTGGAGCTGGATCCGGCCACAGCACTCCAGCTGGGTGACAGAGCGAGGACTCTGTCTCAAAAAAATAAATAATAATAAATAAATAAATAAATAAATAAATAAATAATAAAATAAAAATAAAAAAATTAAATATAAATAATGAGTTAAAGACTGAAAAAAATGAGTATGAGTTACAGGATTTTGGATTATTGATGAGGGAATTATTGAGGCTACATAGTCTTCTATCTGAATATCCATTCCTCCATCTCATGAGGGTCACAACATTAGAAGATTTTTAACATTACTATTTATGCATCCACCCTTTGTTCCACATTCTTGTTCTGTCAGATGAGAAACAGAAACACTTCAGCAATTTAAAAAAAAAAACTTTTTATGAAAAATAAATCACAATCTCACCACTTAAGAGTGCCTAACCCCTTACAAACTTGATCTACTATAGATCCCTCTCCTTCTCTCCCTCTTCCCTCTCTACCTACATTGCAAATTAGGAGTATCATTAAACTAACTTTAAAAAAAAAATAACTGCTATCAAATGCTGGAGTTCAAAGTTTTTTTAGTAAGTCAAGAATACACAGTTATAGCACCTGGTTGGCAGACTAGACCTCTCGGGATTAGCCAGCACTTCTTGTGCAGAGCAGAAGTCCTTCCTGGGACATCTGCCAGAGGGTCTTTAGGGACTCAACTGAACCCTTCTGGGGAGAGGGTCTTCAAAACTTTGCAAAATAACCCATTCAATGGCTTTTTCTAGCACTATTCATTATCTTATTTTCACATCTCCTCATAATTTGTATATCCCTCCTTCACTCTGTACTTCCTTCCCTGTAGAACACACGTGAGACGTGTCAGTGAAAATGGCTAGAGGGATTCAAGGTGGGGCCTGGTCTGGCACTACTCACAAACAGAAAAACTGGTGCATTAAACAACTAACTTTAAAGGGAACCATTCCAGAAATGATGACAGAGGATGGGGCCATGGCCATAATCTGCACATCATTTGAAATGCTCTAATATTATGAAGAGATCACTGACTTGAGAAGGGAAAGACCAGGGTCTGCCACCAATTTGTTGGGTGATTTTAGCAAATCATTTAATTTCTCTGACTCACCAGAAAAATGAGGGTAACGTCACAAACTTCTCATGATAAACGAGTGACATGAAATGTATATTTTAAAGCAGTTCAGAAAGCTATGCATTAGCAAAGAATGTATGATTATGTTTATATAGGTTACATGTTGATTTTTTAACAGGGATCTATATGCACTGATTGCCTGTGGTGTACATTTTTCCCTTATTGCGTCCTTTGTCTACTAAAGTGAGATATCGAAAAAAAGAAAAAAAAGCAATACATGCTTTATAAAAGGTGCTTGGTAAATTGGCGGGAATTCTTTGCTGACCTCTGAGTATTACAACAAATTCTCAAAGACGTCTTTTTTTTTTTGGTGAGACGGAGTTTCACTCTGTTGCCCAGGCTGGAGTGCAGTGGCGTGATCTCAGCTCACTGTAACCTCTGCCTCCCGGGTTCAAATGATTCTCCTGCCTCAGCCTCCCGAGTAACTGGGATTACAGGGGCCCACCACCATGCCCAGATAATTTTTGTATTTTTGGTGGAGATGAGGTTTCACCATGCTGGCCAGGCTGGTCTTGAATCACTGATCTCAAGTGATCAGCCTGCCTCGGCCTCCCCAAGTGGTGGGATTACAGGAATAAGACACTGCACATGGCCCTCAAAGACATCTTTTATCCTTAGTACCCTTTCACAGACACAGGAGATATCTGTTAGCAAATGGAAGGTAAATGGTTTTCAATTTCCCTTCTAAGCCAATCAATTGGTAATCAGCTTCCTGGAGCCTGAATTGAGAGAATGACCTCCTGATTGGGTAGGGAAGAATTCTGCAATTTGTTAGGATGTCTGCCACAGATGGCTGTGTGAATTGACAGTAAATGTGCCACATATCAACCATGACCATCTTAAATACACCAAATACACCATGACTTAAGGGCAACTAGATGTATATGTACAATAGGACACTTATTTCCCTAAGCTTGGATCTCAGGTCCACTGTTACCAATAGTAACCAACTGAGATTTATACAAAATGTGACTGTGTATCCTGCCTAGTTATATGTTCCTATGTTCCTGTCAACACCACAGTATCTAGAATAATAATTCATTCTCCAAGGTGATGGGAAGCTATTTTAGTCTCTACAAATTAAGTGTGCAGTTCACCCAGTTACCCCAAAATTCCCAAAGTCTCCACTATGGAGTAGAGTTACTGACTTTCTGATGACTATATTGTTGAAGGTGGGCAGCCGCTCATGTACCTGGTTTACTAAGCTCCCCTGGTCATGTTTCTCATCTTCTAGTTCCTTCTGTTTCGCTCAGGCAAGACGGCAATGGCTACTCGGTCCTTATTTTCAGCCTCTTACTCTCAATCTCCATGGAACTTGTAATCAAAAGTTTAGTTTTCACCTGGAAATGGCTGTTTTCCTGTCCCACAAGAGGTCTCTTAGAATGTTTGGTCGGGATGGTGCAGTCATCTGTATGATTAGTTGACACTAGTTTAATATGTCTGTCTCTTAGCTATTTTTGTTCCATGAAGCACAAAATAATGTCCTCTTCATGAACCACACTTCAGAATGTTGCATGTCAGTACCATATACAATACTCTAGTATTTGTCTTTAGATTGCTTCAAATGGCTTTTCTCAAAGACTAAAGTGCTTTACCCACCTCTCACTTTCAGCAGCGTCGACAGTTTTCATATCATTATTTTTCCTCCCTGTACCCTGCCTCATGAGAATTGGCTGTTGTCTGTCTTTCCAAGGAATGACATTTCTTTCAAGGCCTATGTTACTAACTTGACTCAGAATTTGATGCCAAAGTAGCCCTAAGGAAATCAGAATGTGGCAGTCCACGGCTCTAGTTGCCCAGTCAATGAAAGAGAATGTTTCTGGTTCTCTGCCTTTTGGAGATTCTTACCTCAGCACATTTGACGATTCAGAAGAGAAGTTAACTCTAGCAACCTACAGAGCATTCTACTGGATCACCTCACCAGCTGGCAAGAGTGCCTGACATATATTAGGCACTTAATAAATATTTATGGATGAATAAATGAAGGCAATTTTCAAGGAAGGAAACATAATGAGGCCCCTAACAGAGGAGACTCATCTGAATCTTGACTGGTGGCTGTGACTTCTCCTAATAGATTTCAAATATGCGGTAATTTGGCAGTAAGGCAGGGCAGGAATGGAAGTTTTGATATTTGGAACAAGGTAACTAAAAAAAAAAAAAAGGAACTGATAAATCTTAATTGGTTCATTCACTTACTCTTTTCTCCCTCACAGGTCAAATTCGCATTTTTTTTTCCACAGGTCAAATTCACATTTTGGTTAAAAAAAGAAAAAGAGGCCGGGCGCAATGGCTCACATCTGTAATACCAGCACTTTGGGAGGCCGAGGTGGGTGGATCACCTGAGGTCAGGAGTTCAAGACCAGCCTGACCAACATGGTGAAACCCCATCTTTACTAAAAATACAAAAATCAGCCGGGCGTGTTGGCGGGTGCCTGTAATCCCAGCCACTCAGGAGGCTGAGGCAGGTGAATCACTTGAACCCGGGAGGTAGAGGTTGCAGTGAGCCAAGATCACGCCACTGCACTCCAGCCTGGGCGACAGAGTGAGACTCTGTCTCAAAAATGATAAAAATAAACAAATAAATAAATAAATTCATGTTCAGTCAAGTTCACGATGGGAAGGACTTTGCTGGAGCAGAAACAAGGGATGGGCTTGGAGGTGTATAGGAATGGACCACCAGCACCCACATGGAATGAAAATGAGGTCACATATAACAGACATGAATCCAAAATCAGTAGGCAGAGAACTTTCTCATGTCCCACAAGGCTATTGTGGAAGCCGGGGTGAATATGGAAATAAAGAAGTGTCAAAGAGGAGGGGACTTCTGAGATCCTAACAGGACCACTGTGAGTGCTCAGAGTGAAAATACATTCTTCTGCACACCTGCGTACAGTTTCATTAAACTGTAGGCAACTCAGTGGTTCACAAAACAGCCATCCCTGTCTCCCTGTTCAGAGCTCCCCAGTGAGAACTTGCTGAGCCTGAGATACATTGATGTCACCCTTCTACAGAGAACTTCCACAAACTCCTGCTGCTGTGGCGTCCAGATCCAACCTAGGTCCTGCCGTATGCCAGCTTCGTGTTTCACACGCAGGTTTCTTACTTCCAATAAATCCTGTTTGGAGGTTATGTTAGCCAGAATCAGTTTCTGTCACTTGCAATCAAAGAAACATAATAAAGAATGCCCTTCTTTTTCTTCCTTCTAGCAAAACTTTCAAAGATACATTAAAAAAATAAAAAAGAATGCCTTCTTCAGCCCCCTAACAGCTAAGATTTATGCATCCAGGGAAACTGAGAAGATTAGGAAAATAAATAGCAGGTTTAAGATCCTTGTCTGCACTCCAGTTTCTTTTGAAATAAATACAATTCCAGTGCCATTCTCCAAGATGACTGCCACTTGAAAAGTTAACTTCCTTAGTAATTCTTGTGTCTTTAAGTATGGCTTCATGAAAATTACTGTATGCTTCTTTTAAAACTGAACACAAGATTGGCAAAATGTTGGCAAGTTGGATGGTGGGTATATGGAGATTATTACACTTTTCTACCTTTATGTATGTTTGAAATGTCCATAATGAAATGAGTTTAAATGTTGTCATGCCAAAGGCTTTTATTATTTTGGATTTTCTTTCCACTCGTAAGCCAGGTGTTACTTTGTATGGTCCCACGTGCTGTAGGCAGCCTCCTCAGTCCATGTAAGTGTGGTTTTCTTTCTTTGAGAGCCTGTAACTGCATTTGGCACTTCCTTAATCCCCATTGAGTACATTCACTCCAGGAATTGTTTATTGAGTGTCTTAGTCCATTTGGGCTGCTATAACAAAATTCCATAAACTGGGTAGCTTATCAACAACAGAAATGTATTACAGGTCTGGAGGCTGGGAAGTACAAGTGCAAGGCATCAGTAGATCCAGTGTCTGGTGAGTGCCTGAGTTCTGGTTCACAGATGGTGCCTTCTTGCTCTGTCCTCACGTGGTGGAAGGAGTGAATTATGGGGGCGGTTTTCCCCATACTGTTTTCACGAAATCTGAAGGTTTTATCTCAATTGATTCTCTCGCCTCAGCCTCCCAAAGTGTTGTGATTATAGGTATGAGCCACCATGCCTGGCCAACTGACGAACTCTTGACATCTGCTTTCTCTACATTTTCTCCTGGAGGTTTTAGGCACCTCGCACTTAACAAGTTGAAAAACAGCTTTAGATTTTCTCAAAACCTATTCTTCCACCCAGCTCTGATCTTCCCCATTTTGTTTTCTGGCTCCACCCTCCACCTGGCTGCTGAAGCCAGAAAACAAGAAGTAATCCTGAATTTCTTCCTTTTCTTCCTATCCCCTAATCTAACTCATTAGCATAAAGCTTTTCTTGATTGTGCGTCTCAGAGTTTGGACTCTTGTAATCTTGAAGGCTGGAAACATTTTAAGAAAATGGCTACCTGTTGGCCGGGCACAGTGGCTCATGCGTGTAATCCCAGCGGAGGCCCAGGTGGGCGAATCACGAGGTCAGGAGATCGAGACTATCCAGGCTAATATGGTGAAACCCCATCTCTACTAAAATACGAAAATTAGCTGAGCGTGGTGGCGGGTGCCTGTAGTCCCAGCTACTCGGGAGGCTGAGACAGGAGAATGGCGTGAACCCGGGAGGTGGAGCTTGCAGTGAACCGAGATCGCGCCACTGCACTCCAGCCTGGGCAACAGAGCAAGACCGCATCTCAAAAAAAAAAAAAAAAAAAAAAAAAAAAAGAAAAAAAAAGAAAAGAAAAGAAAAGAAAATGGCTACCTGTTTGCTGCTAGAAATTTATATCTTTTTCTCTGAGTGAAAATTGGGAATTCCTGGGAAAGATTCTTCTTTTTTTTCTGGGAAAAAAATTATTTTGTTTTCAGTTTTTCAAAAGAGCTGTCTTGTTTTGAACTAATCACCTGATGTTTTAAAAGCATATCTTCAATATGAATGAAGGTTTAGTGTTCACGGGAGCAGACAACTAACTTGGTTTTATATTATTTTATTTTATCTTATTTATTTATTTTTTTGCAATGGAGNGAAAGATTCTTCTTTTTTTTCTGGGAAAAAAATTATTTTGTTTTCAGTTTTCAAAAGAGCTGTCTTGTTTTGAACTAATCACCTGATGTTTTAAAAGCATATCTTCAATATGAATGAAGGTTTAGTGTTCACGGGAGCAGACAACTAACTTGGTTTTATATTATTTTATTTTATCTTATTTATTTATTTTTTTGCAATGGAGTCTTGCTCTGTTCCCCAGGCTGGAGTGCGGTGGCGCAGTCTCGGCTCACTGCAACCTCCGCCTGCCAGGTTCAAGGGATTCTCCTGCCTCAGCCTCCTGAGTAGCTGGGACTACAGGAGTCCGCCCCTATGCCCAGCTAATTTTTTTGTATTTTTAGTAGACGGGGTTTCACCATGTTGGCCCAGATGGTCTTGATCTCTTGACCTCGTGATCCACCCACCTCAGCCTCCCAAAGTGCTGGAATTACAGGCCTGAGCCACTGCGCCCGGACTCATTTTTGTATTCTTAGTAGAGATGGGGTTTTGCCATGCTGTCTAGGCTGGTCTCCAATTGCTGACCTCAAGTGATCTGCTCCCCTCGGCCTCCCAAAGTGCTAGATTTACAGGCATGAGCCACCGTGCCTGGCCTCTAACTTGGCTTTAGATGACAATTATTTATAGTTGTGTCTCAGCCTGAACAAACAAAACCAGAAGCTCTCTCCTCCAGCAGCCATTCCTGAGTCTACAGGCCAGACTGAAAAGACCTGATATGCACTGTCTCCTGAAAGAGAGCAGATTGGGGGTAATGCTGGAATAGAGGATAAAGGAGCATAAAAGGATAATCATTTAGGAGAAAGTGTATTGGTTACTGTTCTTCAAATTTCAGACTGGAGATCTGTCAGCCTCAGCATCTCAGATTAACACATCTGCGCTGTTCTATCAATAAAAACAAAAAGATGAACAAGGAAACATTTTTGGTCATACAAATGTAACATCAGTCTCTGCCCCCCACCTCCTATCGTTGGGAATTTTCTGGACTTTATGAAGTTGTCCAAAGACAATTATATCAGATTAGAATATTAAATATACTGTTTAATAATCTAGACGTCTGTCCCCTGCCGGTGGTGTGGGAGCTTGGTGAGCAGGGGAAGGAGTACAGCGGGGAGATGTTTTCCATGCGATGCCATGAGGAGGAGGAAAAGACTAAAACTGCCTTTGCAAAGATTATGAGAGTGACAGAAGTCTAGCATGGCTGACTCCATCTTGCTTCTAGTCTCACCAGCTGGCTGTCCTCACTCATTCCTGGGCATACACCAAGCTAACCACTGGAGGAATTTATTTATAGTTTAACTTTGAAGCAAGGATAATAGTCTCTCCCTAAAACTAGCCCCCTCCTTGCTCAGGGACTAAGACCACCTTTGTAAGACTAATGAAAAGTCACAAGATTAGAATTATGGGAGGAACCTGAATTTTGGTAAAACGTAGGCATGGTTAAAGAATAACCAGTCATTGTTTTTCTATAATCCCTTACCACTCAGGAGTCATGAAGCCAGAGTTCACAAGATTTGTGGCTTCCCGAATTGCTCCTGCAGATAACATCACTATTATAGAACCTACGATTGGTCTTTTGAGATGTTCTTCAGACTTTTGCATTCTGGTGACTGACTGACCACCTGGACCCATGACTCACGACTCAACCAGTCCTGTGACCTCCAGACTTAACACATGAGGACTGTTTTCCACACTCTTATGATTTTATCCTCAACCAATCAGTAGCACCCATTTCCTAGCCCCCTGCCTGACAAATTATACATTAAAACACTTGCCTCTAAGTTCTTGGGGAGGCTGATTTGAGTAATAAGCTCTCACTGGTTGCTTGGCTAGCCATGTGTTAGTTAGACTCTTTCTCTACTGCAATAGTACTGTCTCAGTGCATTGGTTTTATCTGTGCACCCATCAAGAAGAATCTGATGGGTGATTACAAAAGGAGGAGGAATTTTGGAGGTCCTGAACCTGGGAGAAGAGAGAAGAGGGAAAAAATGCCTTAAGGAAAGTATGGGGTTCCTGGGTGCTGGCTTTTATTTTTCTCCACTAAACAGTGCTGTAGGGAGGCTTATTTCTGAAAACATTGCCATTGAACGACTTATTTGTAAATGTCCTTGCTCATTCTTAAGCTCGTACTATGTGCTGTGTGGCTTTGAAGGCAGGCACCTCACTGCTTGGTGTTTTCTGCTGAAATCACATGGTCACCTACTGTCTATGTCCACAGTTCCTAAACCCTGTCATTCTGCTGCCAGGCCCTTTCTGTGGGCTGTGGCTTTGTAAGGAAAGAAGCAGTCAGGATTCTCCTCCAGATGCAAATATTCAGCCCTCACTCTGACATGTTTCACAGTTTAATTTCTTCCTCTACTATCACTGGGTCAAAATTCTTGAAACAAACAAAAGGATATAACTTGAAAAATTATTTTGCAGACAAAGTCCACCACGCTGGCAGGTTTCACTGCTTCCTGAAGATACTGCTTTTTGCTTGCTTTTCTTCCAAATGGTAAAGCAGATCTCAGGATACATATGTGGCTTTGCTATTACTGTCTTCTTTTCCCTCTTGACAAATGAGAAGTTCAATGCTCATTGAAGCTTTTTGTAAAGCTGTGGTATAAGAACTGGCATTATGGAGTACAGGTCTTTTCCCCATTCACAGTGTTTGTGACCAAACTCAGGTGAGCTTTTAGGCCCAAGAGATTAGTGGATTACACTTCGCATTTAACAAACCCTGTTCCTGCACCAGTATATTGTCTCTTTTAACCTTAAAATCTAGGAAATACTAGGAAGGCCTTATTTCCACTTTTTTTTTTTTTTTTTTTTTTAAGAGACAGTCTTCCTCTGTCACCCAGGCTGGGGTACATAGTTTACTGCAGCCTCAAACTCCTGGGCTCAAGCAATTCTCCTGCCTCAGCCTCCCAAGTAGCTGGGACTACAGATGCATGTCACCATGCCTGGCTAATTAAATAAAAGGTATTTTTTGTGCAGAGGAAGTCTTGCCATGTTGCCCAGGCTGGTCTCAAACTCCCGGCCTCAGGTGATCCACTTTGGCCTCCAAAAGTGTTAAGATTACAGATGTGAGCCATTGCACCAGCCCTTATATCCACTTTAGTGGTGAGGAATCTGTGGCTGAGAAAGGCCAAGCAATATGCTTGACTTCACACACTAGCAAGGGGATTGGTGAGGCATGAATTCCTCTCTAGGCTCTTCTGCCTTTGCCAGCCCCTGCCTATGGGGCCACCCTGGGCTCTGACCATGGCCTCTGCTCTCCACGCTCTCACACTGCCCCTGAGCAATCTCATCCTCTTACAGTTTTAACTGTCAGCTGGATGCTGATGATTTCTGAATGTATATCTCCATCCCAGACCATTCTGAGCTCATGTGTTCAAATTTCAGCTGAATGTCTCTACTTGGGTATCTCATGGGCATCTCAAACTCAACATGTCCCTAAGCAAACTCTGAGTTATGTATTGCACTCAAGCTTTCTCCTCCTCCTGTATCATTTCCTCTCCTTCTTCCCTTCCTCCCTCTCACTCTCTCACTTCCTTTTTCTTTCTGAGAATTCAGGGTTTTTTCTGCCTGATTACTCTTCTTAGTTTCAATTTCAGGACTTTAATAGATGAGAACATGTAGAATTTTGTTTAAGAATGCTAGAAAGTAAAACATCCATTTGGGGAAAACAAAGCAATCAGAACTTTAAAGACTATAGATATTGCAACTCTGAAACACTTAACAAAAAGTAAATTCACCATGAAAGTACTAATTTGGCATTTGAACACAAAATATTTATCACTATAAACTAAGGAGAAATGACTAAATTTATATGTCTGTGTGTCCTCTGTAGATATGTCCTGTTCTCTGACATCTGTGGGAAGGAATTATCCATGGTTTAGCAGAAATTCTGATTTGCCTCATTTTTTCATTTCTCTCTTACCAAAAATAACTCTTTTTGTTCTTGTTGTTTTCTCCTGATGTTTACTTTTCAGGGTCTAACTTTATCCAGATCTGAAAATCCAGACAATCCAGCTACTTCTCTCTGTATCAGGAAACAGAGGCCTGGGTCTAGAGACAGGGTCTTGGTGAGAGAAGGACTCAAAACCATGGGATACAGCATGACTGGGCAGCACCACAGCTGTGGAAGGTGAGAATGTTTGGCAGCATATGACTCAAGACATATGGATCTACATAAAGAAGAAAAGTATCCTGTCCTTGGGTAGGAGAGCTGGGTTGGGCATCAGTTGGTAGTTTTGTGTTTACTGATTTCATCTTCTTAAAACCGTTTCATGATGGTTATAGATTCTGGGGACCAAGAGTGTGGAGGGCCTGGAGAAGTGGTGATATGGTTTGGCTGTGTCCCCACCCAAATCTCATCTTGAATTGTAACTCTCATAATTCCCACATGTCATGGGAGGAACCCAGTGCGAGGTGATTGAATTTTAGGAACAGGTCTTTCCTGCACTGTTCTTGCAATAGTGAATGAGTCTCCCAAGATCTGATGGTTTTAAAAATGGGAGTTTCTCTGCACTAGCCCTCCCTTTGCCTGCTGCCATCCACATAAGATGTGACTTGCCTTCCACCATAATTGTGAGACTTCCCGAGCAACGTAGAACTGTGAGTTCTCTGTTAAACCTCTTTCTTTGTAAATTGCCTAGTCTCAGGTATGTCTTTATCAGTAGCTTGAAAACGAACTAATACAGTAAATTGGTACAAGTAGAGTGGGGTGTTGCTGGAAAGATACCTGAAAATGTGGAAGCAACTTTGGAACTGGGTAACAGGCAGAGGTTGGAACAGTTTGGAGGGTTCAGAAGAAGACAAGAAAATGTGGGAAAGTTTGGAACTTCCTAGAGATTTGTTGAATGGCTTTGACAAAAATACCAATAGTGATATGAACAATAAAGTCCAGGCTGAGATGGTCTCAGATGGAGATGAGCAACTTGTTGGGAACTGGAGCAAAGGTGACTCTTGTTATGTTTTAGTGAAGACACTGGCGGCATTTTGCCCCTGCCCTAGAGATTTGTGGAATTTTGAACTTGAGAGAGATGATTTAGGGTACCTGGCAGAAGAAAATTCTAAGCAGCAAAGCATTCAAGAGGTGATTTGGGTCATTTAAAACTAAATAACTAAAGGCATTTAGTTTTAAAGTGGAAGCAAATCACAAAAGTTTAGAAAATTTGCAGCCTGACAATGCAATAGAAAAGAAAAACCGTTTTTCTGGGAGAAATTCAGGCCAGCTGCAGAAATTTGCATAAGTAATGAGGTGTAGGATGTTAATACCCAAGACAACAGGGAAAATGTCTCCAGGTCATGTTAGAGGTTTTCACGGCAACCCCTCCCATCACAGGCCCAGAGGCCTAGGAGGAAAAAGTGGTTTCATGGGCTGGGCCCAGGGTCCCCATGCTGTGTGCAGCCTAGGGACTTGGTGTCCTGAGGCCCAGCCACTCTAGCCGTGGTTAAAAGGGGCCAACACAGAGCTCAGGCTGTGGCTTCAGAGGGTGCAAGCCTCAAGCTTTGGCAGCTTCCACATGGTGTTGAGTCTGCGAGCGCACAGAAGTCAAGAATTAAGGTTTGGGAACCTCCACTTAGATTTCAGAAGATGTACGGAAATGTCTGGATGTCCAAGCAGAGGTGTGCTGCAAGGGCAGGGCTCTTGTGAAGAACCTCTGCTAGGGCAGTGCGGAAGGGAAATGTGGGGTTGGAGCCCCACACAGTGTCCCTACTTGGACACTGCCTAGTGAAGCTGTGAGAAGAGGGCCACCGTCCTCCAGAGCCCAGAATGGTAGATCCACTGACAGCTTGCATGTGCACTTGGAAAAGCCACAGACACTCAACACCAGCCCGTGAAACCATCTGGGAGGGAGGTGAAAGCATCTGGGAGGGAGGCTGTAACAGGGGCTGAACTGCCCAAGACCATGGGAACCCCCCTCTTGCATTAGTGTGACCTGGATGTGAGACATGAAGTCAAAGGAGATCATTTTGGAGCTTTAAGAATTGACTGCCCCTCTGGATTTCAGACTTGCACGGCCCCAGTAGCCCCTTTGTTTTGGCCGATTTCTCCCATTTGCAATGGCTGTATTTACTCAATGCCTGTACTCCCATTGTATCTAGGAAGTAACTAACTTGCTTTTTATTTTACAATCTTTCCAGCTCACAGGCGAAAGAGATTTGCTTTGTTTCAGATGAGAGGTTGGACCGTGGGCTTTTGAGTTAATGGTGAAATGAGTTAAGACTTTGGGGGGACTGTTAGGAAGGCATGATTGGTTTTGAAACATGAGGACATGAGATTTTGGAGGCCTGGAGCAGCATGATATGGTGTGGCTGTGTCCCCAGCCAAATCTCACCTTGAATTATAACTCCCACAATTCCCACATGTGGTGGGAGGAACCCAGTGGGAGGTGATGGAATTATGGGGATGGGTCTTTCCTGCACTGTCCTCATGATTGTGAATGAGTCTCACGAGATCTGATGGTTTTAAAAACAGAAGTTTCCCTGCACAAGTTCTCTTCTCTTGTCTGCCTCCATGTGAGACATGCCTTTCACCTTCTGCCATGATTGTGAGGCCTCCCCAGCCACATGGAACTGTAAGTCCAATAAACCTCTTTCTTCTGTAAATTGCCCAGTCTTAGGTATGTCTTTATCAACAGCATGAAAACAGACTACTAATGCAAGTGGGCAGAACTGAACAACAAACAGAGAAAGAGGAGTGGGGGGATCCTCCACCATACAGGGATTATATCAACTTCTGAGTCAAGGTGAAGGTAAACTGCAACAGGTCATAGTCCTTAGACCCCAGGACTAAGAAGAAAATAAAAAAGGCTGTGCTAGCTAAGGGAAAGCTGCTTGGAAGCCTATACCAGAATCGTCCAGGGATTGATGGGGGATCAGGAGAACATACGAACATCACCAAGTAGTATGTGTACCCTGAGTAAATTTATTCTGTCTTTCATTGACCTACTTGCTGGGAATCAGGTCATACAGAATGGAGTAAGTAGCTTGTGCTGCTGGACTAATAGGGGACTTATGTACGATGCATTTGGGAAGGATGTACTGAAAATTAGTAGAAGCGTAGGCCAGTGATCCATGAATGTAACTGACAGGCAAGAGATCGAAGCTAACAAAGCATTAAAAACCCTTGCTACAACAAAAGAACTGAGGAGGCCGGGCGCAGTGGCTCAAGCCTGTAATCCCAGCACTTTGGGAGGCCGAGACGGGCGGATCACGAGGTCAGGAGATCGAGACCATCCTGGCTAACACGGTGAAACCCCGTCTCTACTAAAATACAAAACTAGCCGGGCGAGGTGGCGGACGCCTGTAGTCCCAGCTACTCGGGAGGCTGAGGCAGGAGAATGGCGTGAACCCAGGAGGCGGAGCTTGCAGTGAGCTGAGATCTGGCCACTGCCCTCCAGTCCGGGCGACAGAGCGAGACTCCGCCTCAAAAAAAAAAAAAAAAAAAAAAAAAAAAAAAAAAAAAAAAGAACTGAGGAAACTGAAGAACCAAGCTTGATCTGTTACCATTGGGATGATAAACTGAGGACCCCCACTGGAAATCTCCAATCTTTTGAAAAACGTGGAAGTGAGGAGTGTGCACAGATGCTGAATGTTTGGGAATGACAGGATGAGTGAGTGAGGCTTGAAAACACACCACATTGAAAATCCTGCCATAGCAGCAGCCACAGCCACCAACAGCAGTGCTGTTAGTGAGCTAAACAAGCACTGACTTCGTAGAAAACCATAACATCGGCCATCTTGGAAAAGAGAAAAACAATGGAGTTACTTATTAAAAAAGAAAGAAAGAAAAAAAAAGACTATGCTTATAACACTCTAGTTCTAGGTACCAGGGTTTTCAGTGCTGGGAAATGCCAGTGAAAAGGTATGAGAACTTTCAAAACTAAGCCCAATCAGTGGTTCAGGAGCAAGATGGTTGATATAAGAACATTTTGTCATCTGGTTTCCAGGAGTTAGAACAACCGACTGGGGAAAAAACCCTGGCTGTGTCATATTAAGACTATCATGGCTGGGCACAGTGGCTCACACCTGTAATTTTGGGAGGCCGAGGTGGGTGGATTGCCTGAGGTCAGGAGTTCAAGACCAGCCTGGCCAATATGGTGAAACCTCATTTCTACTGAAAATACAAAAAATTAGCCAGGCATGGAGGCAGGTGCCTGTAATCCCAGCTACTCAAGAGGCTGAGGCAGGAGAATTGCTTGAACCTGGGAGGCGGAGGTTGCAGTGAGCCGAGATCGTGCCATTGCACTCCAGCCTGAGTGACAGAGCAAGACTCTGTCTCAAAAAAAAAAAGAAAAAATTCTGCTGCAGTCCGCCACTTTTCCCTTTTCGGACGCCTCTCTCTCTCTGCTCTCCTCTATCCTTTCTTCTGCCTATTAAACTTTCCACTCCTTAGCCCACTCTGTGTGTGTCTATGTTGTTAATCTTCTCCGGGCAAGATGACAAATCCCAGGTATCTACCCCAGACAATGGTGCTGCTTCCCTATGACAGGAAATGTCCTCTCCATGGGGCGTAGACCAAGTAAATGACTTTGTAACTTTCCTTCAATCTCTTCATTCACATAGAGCGTACACCAAGCAACCAATGGAATCCTCTAGATGGTATTTAAACTCCCAAAGATTCTGTAATGGGGCCCTTGAGCCTCTATGCTCAGGACCGCTCCCACACTGTGGAGTGTACTTTCATTTTCAATACATTTCTTCAATCTTTCCTTGCTTTGTGCGTCCATTTTGTCCAGTTCTTTGTTTAGGACCCAAGAAACTGGACTCCCTCCACTGATTTCGATGACACCATGGAGCGCCCTGCCCTGATCTCATCCTCTCTTTCAGAGGCAATCTGAATTTTGCACTACAATTTCCTTGATTTTCCTTACAGTTTCACCACGTATGCAGGTATTGCTGACCAACATACTTTTGATTTAAAAGTGTATGTTATCATATAACATGTATTCATTATATGGAATTTCTATAAATATCAAATACCATATGTTTTCCTCTGACTTGCTTTTTCCCACTCATTGTTATATTTTTGAGCTCACCAATATTGATCCAGACAGCTGAGGTTCATTCACTTTCGCTACAATATAGTATTATTTGTCTGATATTAATATAGCCACAGCAACTTACTTTCAGCTAGTTCCCTGATAGACCATTATCCATCTTTTGACCTACTAAGGTTGTATGTAGTGTGCTGGGGCAAATCTTGATAAGAACATAGAGCTAGATGTATTTGTTTACTTTTAAAATCTGATCTGGCAATTTTTTATGTTTTAACTGAGGTATTTAATGTGATTGCTGATACGTTTGGGGAGAAAAATCTGCCATCTTATTTTGTGCTATTTATTTCTTTTTCTATTTCTCTGTCTTTCCCCTCTTCTTTCTTGACTTCTTTAGACTTGATTTGAGTCCCCACTTCTAGTTCACCCCACCGATAGGAAATTTTCAAAACATAGAATTTTAAATGTAATCAAACTATAAAATGAAAGGGAAAATATGAATATGTTCAGACAAAGAAGGACTCAGAAAATGTACTTCTCACTCCCATCCCGTCTTAGGAGGTCACATTCATATGTCCCCCAGTCAAATGAGAGAATAAGCCAATGAAAGAGGATGTCTAGGAATCTATAAAACCCCAGGAAACAATAAAGAAAAGTTTCAGATGGACAGAAGCACAGCAAGTCTAGAGAAGAATCCATCCAAATTGGAGCAAGAGGGTAGAGGTTTCAGGAAGAAGCTGTGCAGGGAAAACAGAACTCCAAAGATCTGCAACCAGCATTGAAGAAATGATTAAGATAGGTAAGGTAAGGAGACAAAGAAAAATGATCTGAAACTTCAGAAGAAAAAAAATGTCCTGGCCGGGCGCGGTGGCTCAAGCCTGTAATCCCAGCACTTTGGGAGGCTGAGGCAGGCGGATCACAAGGTCAGGAGATCGAGACCATCCTGGCTAACACGGTGAAACCCTGTCTCTACTAAAACTACAAAAAACTAGCCGGGCGAGGTGGCGGGCGCCTGTAGTCCCAGCTACTCGGGAGGCTGAGGCAGGAGAATGGCGTAAACCCGGGAGGCGGAGCTTGCAGTGAGCTGAGATCCGGCCACTGCACTCCAGCCTGGGTGACAGAGCAAGACTCCGTCTCAAAACAGAAAAAGAAAAAAAGAAAAAAAAGTCCTGACTTCATACCTCATCAGTTAACTTTATTGTTATTTATTATTAATCTTATGTTGTGAGCTGTGAAGCAATTTGCCCAAGGTTAATGCTTCCTCCCAGGGCTATTGTTGGGGATTGAGTTAGTTAACACAGTAATTAGAAGAGTGTCCAACAATTAATAAGGGCTACATAAGTATTTTTCAAATAGATGATGGGAAATGCAGCTTGGCTTTGCCCTTAGCAATAGTCACATAGTCACAGTAATGTTACTATTGCTTTTTTAAACTAAATTCAGCCATGAGGCAAAGTACAAATGACTTAATTATGGTTACAGAATGAGATGTAAAGTTTTATCAACTTTGAAAATATATAAAAGCTTTGAATATATAATATAAAATATCAAAAACACAGATGACAGAAGTTGGGCAGTAGAAACAAGGGCAAGAGAAGAAAGGAAAGGATACTGCTCACCTCTTAAAACGGAAAGTCAAGGGATACTGTCTAAAGTAGAAGAAACCAAAGATAAAGGTCCAGTCAAGTATTTAAAGTTATAAGGGAATTGGGTGGAGTGCAGTGACTCACATCTGTAATCTCAGCACTTTGAGAGGCCAAGGTGGGCAGATCACTTGAGGTCAGGAGTTTGAGACCAGCCTGGCTACCATGGTGAAACCCTGTCTCTACTAAAAATACAAAAACTAGCTGGGTGTGGTGGCGCATGCCTATAGTCCCAGCTACTCAGGAGGCTGAGGCAGGAAAACTGCTTGAACTCAGGAGGTGGAGGCTGCAGTGAGCCGAAATTGTGCCACTGCATTCCAGCCTGGGTGACAGAGTGAGACTCCATCTCAAAAATAAATAAATAATAAACTAAAATAAAGCTATAAGGGAATTAAAGTAGGAATTAAAAATAGTTTGTGGCCAGGCGCGGTGGCTCAAGCCTGTAATCCCAGCACTTTGGGAGGCCGAGATGGGCGGATCACGAGGTCAGGAGATCGAGACCATCCTGGCTAACATGTTGAAACCCCGTCTCTACTAAAAAAAAAAAATACAAAAAACTAGCCGGGTGTGGTTGTGAGCGCCTGTAGTCCCAGCTACTCGGGAGGCTGAGGCAGGAGAATGGCATAAGCCCAGGAGGCGGAGCTTGCAGTGAGCTGAGATCCGGCCACTGCACTCCAGCCTGGGCGACAGAGCGAGGCTCCGTCTCAAAAAAATATGTATATATATATAGTTTGTAGTTTTATTGAGGCAGGCAGAAGGGTGACTCTGTAAATGAGTTAAATCTTCCTCTATCATGCAGAAAGTCATACTTTTTTTTTTTTTTTTTTTTTTTTTTGTGAGCAATAAGGCTGTTTATTTCACCTGGGTGCAGGTGGGCTGAGTCAGTCAAGGGAGATAAGGGTGGGGCCGTTTTATAGGATTTGGGTAGGTAAAGGAAAATCACAGTCAAAGGGAGGTTGTTCTCTGGTGGACAGGAGTGGGGTCACAAGGTGCTCAGTGGGGAGCTTTTGAGCCAGGATGAGCCAGGAAAAGGAATTTCACAAGACAATATCATCACTTAAGGCAAGGACCGGCCATTTTCACTTCTTTTGTGGTGGGCGAGGCAGGGCATTTGCACTTCTTTTGTGATTCTTCAGTTACTTCAAGCCATCTGGGCGTATATGTGCAAGTCACAGGGGATGCGACAGCTTGGCTTGGGCTCAGAGGCCTGACATTCCTGCCCTCCACTGTAAGAGTTACCCAAAGCATCTGTGATGGTCCAGAAGGCTTCCGAGGAGATGTGGCAGCGTGGATCTTCAGCCGCTAAGCCGAGAAGGTCCGATTTAAAATTGATGAGATGTTCCTTGGGCTGGTTGGTCTGAGGACCAGAGGTCATAGGTGGATCTTTCTCACGGAGCAAAGAGCAGGAGGACAGGGGATTGATCTCCCAAGGGAGGTCCCCTGATCCGAGTCACGGCACCAAAATGTCATGCGCGTCCATGTGAAGAGACCACCAAACAGGCTTTGTGTGAGCAACATGGCTGTTTATTTCACCTGGGAGCAGGCGGGCTGTGTCGGAAAAGAGGGTCAGCCAGAAAGTCATACTTAACATCTAAAATTATTAACCAAGACATAAGTGTATAATATGTTATTCAGAGACATGAAGATAAATCCCAGAAAAACTTAAAAAAGAAACAGAAACAATTAAAAGAATTAAAAGTAGTTCCCTCTATGTAGCAGGATTGAGACCACAGAAAAGTAGGGGAGGAGACTGCTGCTTTTCATTATAAATCCTTCTCTATTATTTGAAAATATTTAATCATTTATATGTACTACTTTAAAGAAAAATGAAAACTTTTTTTTTTTTTTTGAGATGTGTTCTTGCTCTGTCTCCCAGACTGGAGTGCAGTAGCATGATTTTAGCTCACTGCAACCTCTGCCTTCTGGGCTCAGGTGATCCTCCCACCTCGGCCTCCTGAGTAGCTAGGATCACAGGCATGCACCACTACGCCTGGCTAATTTTTTATTATTATTATTTGTCGATATGAGGTGTCCCTATGTTGCCCAGGCTGGTCTTAAACTCCTGAACTCAGGCAATGCTCCCACCTAGGCCTCCCAAATTGTTGGGATTACAGGCGTTAGCCACAATACCTGGTCTAAATCTTGCAATTTTTAAGTTCTTAAGTAGTTACTATAATTTACCATCATTCATATCCTAAATTATTTTCAACTTTAAATAAAGATTAAATTTCTCCATGATATTATAGGGAAGAGGTTGGAATGTTGAACAAATATTTTTAAGTTTTAAGGTGTACCAAATTACTAGCTTTCGTAGGGAGTCTTTAAGCCTTGGTCGCTCACTCTTTTTTTTTTTTTTTTTTGAGACGGAGTCTCGCTCTGTCACCCAGGCTGGAGTGCAGTGGCCAGATCTCAGCTCACTGCAAGCTCCGCCTCCCGGGTTCCCGCCATTCTCCTGCCTCAGCCTCCCGAGTAGCTGGGACTACAGGCGCCGCCACCTCGCCCGGCTAGTTTTTTTTTTGTATTTTAGTAGAGACGGGGTTTCACCGTGTTAGCCAGGATGGTTTCGATCTCCTGACCTCGTGATCCGCCCGTCTCGGCCTCCCAAAGTGCTGGGATTACAGGCTTGAGCCACCGCGCCCGGCCTGGTCACTCACTCTTTTAATTACACTGTTCTTTTTTTTCCCTTGATCAAGAATTGTCAGGTTTGCACAATAATTAAAGTTTTCAAAAGCCTCTGGAAGCTTCCATCGTAGCTACAGTTTCTCATATACACCTTGGTTTTCTTTCCTTGTTGGGGTGGGGAGGAAGGTAAGAAGAATCAGGAGGCTTCCTTGATATTGAGGAGAAGGTTCAAGATGTCTGGAGGGTCCAGAGTCCAATAACAGAACCAAGTCCAACAGTATCAGTGATGTGATGTCAGTCAAGTTATTAACACATAGCTAAGATCCCAGGTTCCTACTAAGCCAATGGACAAGGACCAGGGGACACTCTGGGGCAACTGCACCTGCATCACACTTTTCCCAAATGCCAGGCAAGCCCGTGCTATCACAGGCTGAATCTTTGCAGTTTCTGCTCCAGCCTACAGATAGGAATCCTGTCTTGTTAAGTGACTGGTGATTACGCAGGGCCTTAACACTACTCCCTATTTCAGAAAAGCCAGTCAGCAATTAAAAAGAACAAACACAGATAGTCCCAACCCTGTTCCAGTTCCTGGTTCTAGTCATTTCTAAGGGCTATTTATATCTCTGCCTTTAGACTTTTGTTTCTTTTTATCTTGCTTCGCTTTAGTTGGGAGCGGGGAGGGAGTACCTAAGCGGGTTTCTATCTCATAGCCTCGCCCTAACAAGAGTTCCCAGATTTCATGAAGAAAGCACAGCCTATCTGCAACTCCACAGCTATTGAGTACGGAGACAGTGTCCCACATCACCAAAATGAAGTCTTCCATCTGGCTGCAGGTGGTCAGGAATTTAATCTGTAGTTAGGGGCTCCACAGTAAAGATACACCTGTAATTTACCCAGGGAAACAAATGTCATAACTTCTTCCATAACACATACTCATGATCATAAAACCACATTCTCAGTTGTAACCTTCTGGGAATGTACTTCCATCAGACATAAAGTGACTCAGGTTACTGGCATGAGCTTGAATTGCACCAGAATCTAACCACAGAAATAGGTTTCCACAGACTTTACTATTGCAATACATATCTTCTCCTTTACCAAGTGAGTTGTAAATGATACGGTTGGTCTTAGACCGGACACAGCGGCTCATGTCTATAATCCCGGCACTTTGTGAGGCCAAGGTAAAAGGACTGCTTGAGCCTGGGAGGTCAAGGTTGCAGTGAGCCATCATGGCGCCACTGCACTCTGGCATGGGCAACAGAGTGAGACCTTGTCTCAAAAAATGAAAGGAAAAGGGGAAGGGAAGGGAAAGGGAAAGGGAAGGGGAAGCAAAGGAATAGGGGGAGAGAAGAGAAAGGGAAAGGGGAAGGGGAAGGCAGGAAGGAAAGAAGGAAGCAAGGAGAGACAAAGTACAAAAGAGCATATAAATATAGCAGCCATTTGCCATATTGGCATCAACCCTAGAGTAAGAAAAGGCAGATTTTGTGACAGTGTAAAAGTGCTTTATGTAAATATAGACCACAGATTAGTGATGACAGACAGAAAAAGAATATATCATAGTTTCTTTAGATTTAGATTTATTTGGATTTAGAGTTGGAATTTAGATTTAGAATGGATAACAGTATGGAGAGAATGTTTTCCCTTTTCAATTTTCATGTCATGTTTTGTTTGTTTTGAGATGAAGTCTCGCACTGTCGCCCAGGCTGGAATGCAATGGCATGACATCAGCTCACTGCAGCCTCCACCTCCCGGGTTCAAGCAATACTCCTGCCTCAGCCTCCCAAGTAGCTGAGATCACAGGCACACATCATCATGCCCGGCTAATTTTTGTATTTTTAGTAGAGACAGGGTTTCACCATGTTGGCCAGGCTGGTCTCGAACTCCTGACCTCAAGTGATCTGCCTGCCTCGGCCTCCCAAAGTGCTGAGATTACAGGTGTGAGCCACCGTGCCCAGCCTTCATACTGTTTTTTTAAGGCTATTATTCATGGGGAACTGGAGTCGGCAGGAAGAAATTTGTTCAAGTGCCAAATTTCTGTTTCATAATGAGATTTTTTTGAGCAATCTATATTATATTGTTTGCTCTTAGTTCTATCAGTTATCTATTTCTGGGAACAAACCACCCCAAAACTTAGTGGCTTAAACCACCAACCACGTATTTTGCTCACAAATCTGCAATCTGTGCAGAGCTTAGAGGGGACAGTATATCTACTCCAAATGGCATCAGCTGTGGTAGTTGTACAAGGAGGATCTATTATCAAGATGGCTGGCAAGCTGGTGCTGACCCTTAGCTGGGAGTTCAGTTGGGGATGTGGTCTGGGTTTCAGGTTTTCTCCACATGAGCCTCTCATGGACTGCAGGGTTCCAAGGGCAAGCATTCCAAGAAACAGAAAGTAGAAGATGTTAGTTTCATAAGTCTGGCCCAGAAAGGGGCACAGAATCAGTTCTGCTGCTTTCCATGGCCAAGAAGCCACAAAGTTCAGCTTCAAGGGGAGAAGACATAGACCTCTCCTTTAGATAAAAGAAGTATTAGGCCGGGCGCAGTGGTTCACGCCTGTAATGCCAGAACTTTGGGAGGCC
This sequence comes from Rhinopithecus bieti, assembly GCF_001698545.2. Taxonomy (NCBI): domain Eukaryota; kingdom Metazoa; phylum Chordata; class Mammalia; order Primates; family Cercopithecidae; genus Rhinopithecus; species Rhinopithecus bieti. The sequence goes on from NW_016816276.1 coordinate 37,373, forward strand.
GATGCAGGCAGATCACTTGAGGCCAGGAATTTGAGACTAGCCCGGGCAACAAAGCAAGACCCTTGTCCCTAATTAAAAAACAAAACAAGCTGGGCGCAGTGGCTCATGCCTGTAACTCTGGCACTTTGGGAGGCTGAGACAGGCAGATCACTTGAGGCCAAGAGTTTGAAACCAGCCTGGCAACATGGTGAAACTCTGTCTCTACTAAAAAATACAAAAATTAGCTGGGTGTAGTGGTGCACTCCTGTAATCCCAGCTACTCAGAAGGCTGAGGCACGATAATCGCTTGAACATGGGAAGCTGTGACTGCAGTGAGTAAAGATTATGTCATTGCACTCCAGCTTGAGCAACAGAGGGAGACTCATCTTAAAAAAAAAAAAAAGATGAAAGAAGTATCAAAAGAAGTAGTGAAGAATTTGGGGACATATTATTTTAAAACTGACAGACACAGCCAAAGCCTCTCTTTTTTTTTTTTTTTTTTATTTTCTGTTGTGTGTTTTTTTTGTACTCTTTTTGCATGGTATGCTAAGTCTACATGGCCTGTTCAGAAAATCTAGTGCAAAGAGGAAAAAAAAACATATAGACATATGTCATATATCCAACTTCAGAGCTGTAAAGTGGCTTTAGGGTCAAAGTGAGGAGTTTGAGAGAAGAGGGATAAAGGGGTGAGAGAAGTATGCAAAGTGTAATAAATGGAAAAGAAAACAGAAGGCAAGTCATAGACTATATCAGAGGTTAAATACTGGGATCAAAACCAAAAGATGATGAAGTAAAAATAATCATCTGGACTTAGTTATCTTTCTCTCTTTCAGATTCATGCTTATCAAATTTAGGCACTTGGTACATGTAGAAACGTATATGATAAAGATGGCATCTTAAATCCCTGGATGGAGCAAAGTAGACTTTTAATAAATAGTGTTGGAATGACTGGTTAGTTGTTTGAAAAAAGAGAAAATTAGATCTAGAGCTCACATTATACACAAAAATAAACTCTAGATGGATTAGGGAGCCCAATGTAAAAAATGAGACCATGAAAGTACTAGAAGAAAACATGAGGCCGGGCACGGTGGCTCACACCTGTAATCCCAGTACTTTGGGGGGCCAAGGTGGATGGATCACTTGAGGTCAGGAGTTCGAGACCAGCCTGACCAACGTGGTGAAACCCCATCTCTACTAAAAATACAAAATTAGCCAGGCGTGGTGGCCTATGCCTGTAATCCCAGCTACTTGGGAGGCTGAGGCAGGAGAATTGCTTGAACCTGGGTGGCAGAGGTTGCGGTGAGCCTAGATCATGCCATTGCACTCCAGCCTGGGCAACAAGAGTGAAATTCCATCTCAAATTAAAAAAAGAAAACATGGTTGGATTCCTCATTAATCTCAGTGCAGGGAAAGGCTTTTAAACTATAGCTCAAAAATCTAGATGCAGTAAAAGAAAAGACTGATACATTTGACTACATAAATTTTTTTAAATTACATGCTAAAAAATGCCATAAACAAAGTCAAAAGACAACAAACTGGGAGGAAATATTTGCAACACATTCCACATTCAAAGGGTTAATATCTTTAATGTATAAAGAACTCTTAAAAACTGAGGCCAGGTGTGGTCCCTCAGGCCTATAATCCCAGCACTTTCGGAGGCTGAGACTGGAGGATCAGTTGAGCCCAGAAGTTTGAGACCAGTCTGGCCAACATCAGAAGACCTCATCTCAAAAAAATAAATTTAAAAAGACAAGCCAGGTGTAGCTGCAAGTGTGGTCTCAGCTACTTGGAAAACTGAGGCAGGAGGATTACTTGAGCCCAGGAGTTCAAGGCTGCAGTTATTGAGCTGTGAACATGTCATTGCACCCCAGCATGAGTAACAGAGCAAGATTCTGTCTCTAAAACAGAAGAAAATTGAGGAATAAGGGCCAAAACTCAATAGAAAATATAACAAAATATGAACTGACAATTCTCACACACCCAAAAAAATAAGATTTTAAAACAGCCCCAAAACATGAAAAAATAGTCAAACTCAAAATTAGAGAAATACAGCTTAAAACACAAAACACAATTTTCACTTATCAAATTGGCAAAAATTAAAAAGCATGAAACACGTGCAACAGAGTGTTGCTGGTGAGATGGGGAAGAAGATACTCCCATACATTTCTAGTGGGAATACAACTAGTATCACCTTTCTAGAAGCAAGTTTGGCATTATCTAACAAAACTACATACGTACGTACCTTTTGACCACAGTCCCACTTCTATAACCTATTCTGAAGATAAACCTCCAACGATAGGAACATACACATGCATTCAGTTATTTCTTGCAGCATTGTTTATAATTGCAAACTATTAAAAATAAACTAAACGTCCACACACAGGAGATGGTTGAATAAACTATGGTATTCCCACACAATAGAGTACCCTATAGCTATTAAAAAATAATGAAGAAGATCTCTATTAGCTAATATGAAATGTTTTCCAGGATTTAAGTCTTAAAAAGCAAAATGCAAAAGAGTAGCCATAGTGTGCTATCTTTCACATAAGAAAATATGCACATATCTGCTCCTTTGTACAAAAGAAATGGGAGGATAAACCAAAACTAAAGAAATTGTTACCTTTAGGGGATGGGGTAGGAAAGGAGTGGAAAGAAGGGGGAATAGGAATAGGGCAGCAGAGATGAGGAGAGTATAGCTTGCTTAACCACACTAAAGGGGGTAGGAAAGAAAAGAACTACCTTAAGGAACTTTGAAAAACAGTGTTTATTTTACTTTATTATCTTTATTTATTTATTTTGAAATGGAGTCTCATTCTGTACCTTAGGCTGGAGTGCAGTGGTGCGATCCCAGCTCACTGCAAACTCTGCCTCCTGCGTTCAAGCGATTCTCCTGCCTCAGCCTCCAGCATAGAATAGCTGGGATTACAGGCACAGACCGCGATGCCTGGCTAATTTTTGTATTTTTAGTAGAGACAGGGTTTTGTTCACCATGTTGGCCAGGCTGGTCTCAAACTCCTGATTGCAAGTAATCCACCTACCTCAGCCTCCCAAAGTGCTGGGATTACAGTTGTGAACCACCGCACCCAGCCTGGAAAACAGTATTTTGACTGGATATTGTGAGGCTAAAGATGAAAGGAACTATACACAAACTCTGTAATCTAATTAGTAAATTTGTTTCTCATAGAGGTATGCATTAGCAATTCTGAAATCATTTTAAGATTAGACAGATAAATCATGATGATGATGAAGACAGATGGATAGATAGGATAGAGATGTATGTATGCAGCATATATGTATACATATTCACATATATATGCAAATATACATACTTATCCTAGCTGTACTGAAGTGGCCTAAAAGCAATGATAACCCAACAGCAATAAGCCCAGCTAGCAAGTAGATCTTGGTTTCTAAATACCATCCCCCAGTGAAAGGAACCAAGGCTCCTCGAGGAAGAGGTTAATTCCAGGGCTGGGGGAGGGAAAATACAAGATGTATCTGGAATATCTTGTGATGCCAGAGAGTAAGAAAGTGCTCATAAAGGATGAGGGCATGTGAAAAGGACACTGGAGCCAAGCCAAAGGACTTCTCGATGGCCAAAGTGGGAACACTTTGAGCAATAAAATAAATAATGATAGCATTAGATTATAATCCATAGAATAAAATAAGTAAATAAATAATCTAATGGATAAATAAATGGAAAAAAAGAGGACTTTTCCTTACAGAAGAATTTTAAGTAATGAATGAACAAAAAATGAGGAAATAGAAACTTACTTTTGCAAACAAAATCTACCAAGGAAACTAAATTAGTAAGTGAAAGTGACAGGAGATACAGGGTAGTTGCATAGTCTCAAGCAGCTCATCCAAGATGTTTATTGATTACAAAGGGGAAAATAGTAACTTCATAGTGGAGACAGACAAACCCGACCTTAGCCAAGTGATCAAGGTTAACATCACCAGTAATAAAACACATTGACATCATATATGATCTGATACAATCACTGAGAAAATGGCAGAGAAACCCATATCGAGAGGTTTTCTACAAAATAGCAGACCAGTATTCTTTAAATATGTCAGTCATGAAAGATAAGGAAAAACTGAGGAACTTCTCCAGATGGAGGAGACTAAGGAGAGATGACAACAAATGCAATGTGGAATCCTGGATTAGATACTCAAACCAATAGAGAACATTCATGGAAAAACTCTTGAGATTCAAATAATGTCATCAGTCATTAGTACATTACTGTACCAATGTTAATTTCCTGTTTTAAATCATTGTATTATGGTTACAGGAGATGTTAATTTTAGGGCAAGCTAGGTGAAGGACATATGGGAGCTTTAGCCTATTCTTGCAACTTTTCTGTCCAAAATTGTTTCAAACTTTTAAAAAATACATAGGCATTTGGAGGAAAAAATTCTCTCATGTTTCTATCATATATCTAACATATATATCCTTCAATCAATAGCCAGTTACCACAAAGATCTTGTGAGTAGAATTCTAAAAAACTATCTTCCCTCAATGAAGTGTTTTTTGTTTGTTTGTTTGTTTGTTTTCTTTTGAAATAGGGTCTTGTCTGTCACCCAGGTTGGAGTGCAGTGGCTCAATCTCGGCTCACTGCAACCTCCACCTCCAGGTTCAAGCCATTCTCTTGCCTCAGCCTCCCAAGTAGCTGGGATTACAGGTGCGTGCCACCACTCCAGGTTAATTTTTGTATTTTTAGTAGAAACGGGGTTTCCATGTTGGCCAGGCTGGCATCAAACTCCTGACCTCAAGAGATCCGTGGCCTCAGTCTCCCAAAGTGCCGGAATTACAGGTGTGAGCAACCGCGCCCATTTCCTCAATAACATTTTTATTGCTTACTCACAGGTTCAAATCAGATAAGAAACAATGTTTGCTGATCTCTTAAAGAGCAACTTTCCACTGCTAGGACAGTATTTTTTTTTTTTTCTTTTGAGACGGAGTCTGTCTCTGTCGCCCAGGCTGGAGTGCAGTGGTGCGATCTTGGCTCACAGCAAGCTTTGCCTCCTGGGTTCACATCATTCTCCTGCCTCAGTCTCCCAAGTAGCTGGGACTACAGGTGCCCACACCACCACACCCGGATAGTTTTTTTTTTTTTTTTTTTTTTTTTTTTTTTTTTTGTATTTTAGTAGAGACGGGGTTTCACCGTGTTAGCCAGGATGGTCTCGATCTCCTGACCTCGTGATCTGCCCGCCTCGGCCTCCCAAAGTGCTAGGAGTACAGGCGTGAGCCACCGCGCCCAGCCAGGACAGTATAATTTTAAGTATATTATTACTCAAGAGTTTTTCAGCTGTAAAGTGATGGGAATGAAATTCAACTTGAACTTTTGCTCTGTCGCCCAGGCTGGAGTGCAGTGGCGTGATCTCGGCTCACTGCAACCTCCGTCTCCTGGATTCAAGCGATTCTCCTGCCTCAGCCACCCGAGTAGCTGGGACTACAGGCAAGCGCCACCACGCCCGGCTAATTTTTGTATTTTTAGTAGAGACGGGGTTTCACCACGTTGGCCAGGATGATATCGATTTCTTGACCTCGTGATCCACCCGCCTTGGCCTCTCAAAGTGCTGGGATTATAGGCGTGAGTCACCACGCCTGGCCCAACTTGAGCTTATTTAACCAAAGTGAAAAAGGGCCACGGCAGGGGAGGTAGAAGTTGGTAATTGTTGGCTTAGGTAGCTGTGAGGATTTGCCGGGCAGGTCACAGAATCTAAGGGAGAGCTACCGGAAGCCCGGGCCTTGGAGTGAGGAGTGGAATCTCAATGCTCCTCTCCTCTCCTCTGCCTGCACATTGGAATCATTCTCCCCTGCTACAGTCAGACTTCCTCCATGTAGCCAGGGAAGATGGCCACCAGCAAGGCTATGCTCTCACTCCAAGTAAACAAAATTCCAACAGAAAAGAGAGAGCAGTTTTCCTTCCCCTTCCCCTTCCTTCTCCCTTTTTTTTTTTGAAAGAAGTCTCGCTCTCTCGCCCAGGCTGGAGGGCGGTGGCGCGATCTTGGCTCACTGCAACTCCGCCTCCCGGGTTCACGCCATTCTCCTGCCTCAGCCTCCGGAGTAGCTGGGATTACAGGCGCCCGCACCACGCCTGGCTAAGTTTTGTATTTTATAGCATTTTTCAGAAAGAATTTTAATTGGCCCTGCTAAGGTCACATGCTCAATCTTTTAGTCCAATCAGTTTCCGAGGACATAGAGCTCTACCATGGGCTAAGCCTGGGTAACACTGTTGCTGGCATTGAAATGAGTCCCAGATTCTCCTCAAGAAAAGACTGGCTGCCCAGCTGCAAGGAGTGTAGTTAGCTGGTGTTCTGGTGGTGGCTTCCATGACCAATTCTTCTTCCTCTTTTCACAGATGTTACCCAATAATCTTTCACAAGCATAGCCAACCTGGGACCCATGCCCTGCCTGGGGTTGCACCACACCACCAGAACCATATACAATGTAGGTGAACAGGCTTTTCAAAGAAATGAATGATTTGTGTTTAACAATTATTTATAAACAATTGTAAGACAGGTTGTTTTGACCAATGGTGTACTAACAATCATTGTAATGATAACTCAAACTGGAATAAAGTTTTGATATTTCGATTTATTTTATTTTTATTTTTTAGAGATGGGATCTCACTCTGTCACCCAGACTCAAGTGCAGTGGCATGATCATAAAAAGAGTTTAATTTACATACCTACTTTTGTTGCAGAGAACTATGACAGAGTGATCAAATAAAAGGCTTTCAGAAATAAAAATACCTACATTAGGATAATATTCTGTGGGAAAATCAGAAGTGAAATGCAAGTTGGCGAGAAACAGGAAAAATGTAAAATTTCTGACTATTAAAGAGCTTGCTTCAGCATTTTTTAAATAGGTGTGAATGGGTTATAAATTGCCGTGGAGCAATCTGGAACTGAAGGGCTGGCACAGGGGACCAGCCACCACCAAAACAGGTGTGTGGACTCCTCTGGGATTCTCAGAAATGCTTTCAGAATGAATGGGAGCTTAATTAATGGCTGGACATCTTGCATTTGGAACTTCAAATTATTATTACTGGTATTGAGGGGAACAGAGACCCCTATGAACACCTAAGAATAAGGAGACGGCCGGGCGCGGTGGCTCACACCTGTAATCCCAGCACTTTAGGAGGCCAAGGTGGGCGGATCACGAGGTCAGGAGATCGAGACCATCCTGGCTAACACAGTGAAACCCTGTCTCTACTAAAAATACAAAATTTAGCTGGGCATAGTGGCAAGTGCCTATAGTCCCAGCTACTTGGGAGGCTGAGGCAGGAGAATGGTGTGATCCCAGGAGGCGGAGGTTGCAGTGAGCCAAGATTGCGCCACTGCACTCCAGCCTGGGCGACAGAGCAAGACTCCATCTCAAAAAAAAAANACACCTAAGAATAAGGAGACGGCCGGGCGCGGTGGCTCACACCTGTAATCCCAGCACTTTAGGAGGCCAAGGTGGGCGGATCACGAGGTCAGGAGATCGAGACCATCCTGGCTAACACAGTGAAACCCTGTCTCTACTAAAGAATACAAAAATTTAGCTGGGCATAGTGGCAAGTGCCTATAGTCCCAGCTACTTGGGAGGCTGAGGCAGGAGAATGGTGTGATCCCAGGAGGCGGAGGTTGCAGTGAGCCAAGATTGCGCCACTGCACTCCAGCCTGGGCGACAGAGCAAGACTCCATCTCAAAAAAAAAAAAAAAAAAAAAAAAAAAAAAAAAGAATAAGGAGACATGGAGGTTCCATTATGTGCACGTATGTATTACTACTTTTCTGTTGAAAATAAGTGCCATATTAATTATTTAAAAATACATTTCCTTAATCTATTCAAGAATCCCTACAACCACCTCCTGCCTAAAGGTCTGATAAATACATGCGCTATGGTTTGAATGTTTGTGTCCTTGTAAAATTCACATTGAAAATTAATCCCTATTGTGATGGTATTAAGAGGTAGGGCTTTGGGGGAAGTGATTGAGTCATAAGGGCTACCTGGCCCTCCCACCTTTTCTGCCATGTGAGGACACAGCTTTCATCCCTTTTGCCCCCTTTACCATGTAAGGACACAGCAAGAACATGCAAGCCCTCATCAGATACTTTTAATAAGTATCCCAAGTGATTTTGTTATATAGTCAAGATTAAAAACCACTGAAGATCCCTTCTAACCCAGAGGTTACTTAATTCTAACTATAGCTGGTGCCTTCCTTATGACTATCAAAAGTATTTGAAAAATCATTCCAGTTTAGTATATAACAAAAGTGACAAATCAGGAAAATATGAACTTTGTGGTAAACAGCATTGTTATAACTGTATAATCTTAAGATAAAGATAAAATTGGATCTGTTTCTCATATTGTACATGAGAATAAGTTCAAATTCGATGAGAGATTTAAATGTAAATAAACAATAAAAGATCTAGAAGAAAATAGGAGTAAATACCTTTATAACCTAAAAGTGAGGTAAATTTTCCTAAGATTCACATTTCAAAAGAAATAAGAGGAAAGATTAACCATTTTTACTATCTAAAACCTTAATTTTAAAAATGTGTAGCAAATAAAATGAGCAAAGTATCAATTTGAAATCACTTTGTATTTTATTCTTAAAATGTGTATATGTTTCTTTGCTCTAACCCCTGAAAAAGCCCAGTGACAATGAGCACCTCTAGTATCTAAATTATGGTCTCTAACTAACATTTCCCGCTAAAAGAAGCCAAGACTCCTTGGGAAAATTGTCAATTTCAGGTCTGAGTCAGAAAATATATAAATTGATCTGGGAACATCTTGTCGTACAGAAAGCAAGCAATATGGTTTAAAAGAACAATTTTAGGCTGGGCACAGTGGCTCATTCCTATAATCCCAGCACTTTGGGAGGCCAAGGCAGGCGGATCACGAGGTCAGGAGATTGAGACCATCCTGGCTAACACGGTGAAACCCCATCTCTACTAAAAATATTTAAAAAATTAGCCAGGCGTGGTGGCAGGCGCCTGTAGTCCCAGCTACTTGGGAGGCTGAGGCAGGAGAATGGCATGAACCCAGGAGACAGAGCTTGCAGTGAGCTGAGATGCGCCACTGCACTCCAGCCTGGGCAACAGAGCAAGATTCAATCTAAAAAAAAAAGAACAATTTTAACATCAATAAGAATAACTGCAATGGGCCAGGTGCAGTGGCTCACCATTATCCCAGCATTCTGGGAGGCCGAGGCACGCAGATCACTTAAGGTCAGGAGTTGGAGACCAGCCCAGCCAACATGGTAAAACCCCATCTTGACAAAAATTAGCTGGGCATGGTGGCACATGCCTGTAATCTCAGATACTCGAGAGGCTGAGGCACAAGAATTGCTTGAATCCAGGAGGCAGAGGTTGCAATGAGCCAAGATCGTGCCACTGCCCTCCAGCCTGGACGACAAGGAGAGACTTCATCTTAAAAAATAAAACAAAATAACTGCAATGGATAAAAATGCACCAAATATGTTTAAATTCATACGTTCATAATGAAACTAAAAAAAACTTTCCATCATTGGATACTTTTGAAAAACGCTAGGAAACAGCCCGTTATTTTGAAAACTGGTGAATAAAGGGAATAAATAAAATATACATTTGCCTTTTTATAGGAATTATACCTCACAGTAACCAAATGGTTGATGAGGAGAATTTTCTTTTTTTAGAATCATTTCACCTAATAAATGAAAAAGGAATATGTGTTAGTTCTTGTCCATTGAGAAGCAGATGTCCAGACTGGATGAAATGCAAAAGGATTTTACTTGAGGAAATGATTGTGTGAAAGGAAATAGGGAAGGAGCAGGAGAAGGCTGGGAAGGCTGACAGACTGTGGTGCAAAAGGGTGAAGGAGAGATGAAGAGAAGGCTGGTTGAAGCATCCTAAACTGCTCTGCAGTATAAGGAGGTTTGCCAAAGCCATCGAGCCAAAGTCAACTTACAAAGGCATCCCATGTCTCCCAGAAACAGGTCTACCGTAATATCCCCATTGCACTCAGTTATTGTTGGGAGGAATGGCCTCAGTACAAATGCAGCATTGTATTTCAAAGCACAGCAGCTGGGGCCTGACTTCAGTGACACTCCATGTAGTAGGAGGTCTCCTAGGCACATTCTTATGGCCATCTCAACATGATATAATTAGAATATGACTATTTTGCAACCTCTGCTGAAGGAATGGATCCAGGCAATGATCATCAACCAACATCAGAAAAAGGAAATCCACTAAACATATATGTCTTCTTAGGACAGTACAGAGTGGTACCTATGAAGTGTTCTTGCCAAAACAAATTTACCTGAATCTGATCAAGCTTCTAGGGATAACTACCATGTGACAGGAAATACAAGGGGACAGAGGAAGGGGTTAAATGACATAACGGGCGTAAAATCTGCCAATCTAGACTGTAGGAAACACTGGAGACAAACAACCAGGTTTATTCCATATATAAATTGTGTGCATTGGGGCCGGTGGTTGTAAGAAGTAGGGAAAGTGAGAGGACACCTATAGATTTTAAAAGACTTAAGAGATATGTGGCAATGTATACACCTTATTTAGATCTTGATTCAAACAAAAACAAATGTTTAATATTATGAAACAGTCAGGAAAATCTGAACACTGAATAGTTGATAATACAAAAACTCAAGGGGCTAGGTCTGATATATTTGGTTTACAGTTTTATAAATGGAGGTTTTGTTAGATATACATACTAAAATACTCAATGATATTTACCTTCTAAAGATGTATACTAAAATATTAACTAATGAAACAATATGATGTCCAGAAGTTGTGTCAAAATAATCCAGGGAGAAAGAACTAACAATTTGGTGTGGCAATAGACTGAATAATATTAACCGTAGTTGAAAATTGTTGAAGCTGGATGATGGGTCCAGTTCTCTCAACTTAATTCTAGGTTAAATACATTGATTGTAACAATATGCAAGAGCCAAGAAGAGGGGTATGAAACCTTCTCTACATCATGGTCTATGAACCACAGAAGGAGTTCAGTAGGGCGGCCATCCCATTGTCCACTTCTTTCCCAAGCGGAAGCACCCAGTTCCAAGGGAGCTCTCCTGGCTGGAGCAAAGAATGCACACCAGCCTGGGCAACATGGAGAAAGCTGTCTCTATTTAAAAAAAACACAAAAATTAGCTGGGCATGGTGGTGCATTCCTGTAATCTCAGCTACTCGAGAGGCTGAGGTGGGAGGATCACCCGAGCCCAGGAGTTGGTGGCTGCAGTGAGTCGTGGTGCACTGCATCCCAGCCTGAGTGATAGAGCGAGACCCTGTCTCCAAAAGAAAAAAAAGAAAGAATGCACAAAATTGATCTATAACTACATGCAAGGATGTAAGTGAATCTTAGCAATACGTGTTAGACCTTCCTTGCAAATTATATGAAGTATCTACTAAGTGGAAGAGAAATAAAATGAATAAGAAAATACGGCCAGGCGCAGTGGCTCACGCCTGTAATCCCAGCACTTTGGGAGGCCAAGGCGTGTGGACCATTTGAGGTCTGGAGTTCGAGGCTAGCCTGGCCAACATGGTGAAAGCCCATCTCTACCAAAATATACCAAAAAAAAAATTAGCCAGGCATGGAGGCACATGCCTGTAGTCCAGCTACTCAGAAGGCTGAGGAAGGAGAATCACTTGAACCCAGGAGGCAGAGGTTGCAGTGAGTCAAGATTGCACCACTGCACTCCAGCCCGGGCAACAGAGAGAATCTGTCAAAAAAAAAAAAGGAAGAAGGAAAGGGAAAGGGAAAATGATCCCCCTGCTTGAGCCTCCCAAATCACTGGGATTACTTCCTCTTAAAGTACTGGCTTAATCTCAGCACTTTGATAGGCCAAACCAGGGGAATCGCTTGAGCCCAGGAGTTCAAGACCAGCCCGGGCAACATAGGGAGACTCCAATCTCTAAAATAAATTTAAAAATTAGCCAGGCATGGTGGTGTGGTCCCACTTACTCGGGAGGCTGAAGTGGGAGGATCACTTGAGCCTGGGAGGTTGAAGCTGCAGAAAGCTATGATGGCACCACTGCACTCCAGCCTAGGTGACAGAGTGAAGTTAAGTAGTGCCCCTGCCTAAAAAAAAAAAAAAAGCCAGACTTATGTGATGAAGGGTAACAAGGACCTACTTCAAGTAGGACTGAAGGAAAGATGTCAAGGCCTGAACAAGAGTTCAGATAAGACAGATAAGAGTTCTAGATAAGAACATTCTAGACAGAGGAAACCACAGGTGCAAGGTTCTAAGGAAGAGTGAGCTTTGTTTCGGGAACAGAAGGAAGGCCAGTGCAAATGGAGAATGACCATGATGGAATTTGGATTTTATTCCAAGTGTAAGGGGAAGAAATTGGAGTGGTTTTGTCGGAGTTACAAAATTTGATTTACATCTTTGAAAGATGATCCTGGCTGCTATGTTGGAGGGCAGGAATGAAAGCAGGGGGACAAACAAGGAAGCTTTTCCAACAGTCCAGATGAGAGTTATAGAGGATGACAGTGGAGATGGAGAAAAGCAGATGGATTAGTTATACATGTCAGAGGTAAAACCAACAGCTCTAGCCAGTTGAATGGCTGGGAAGTGAGGGATGACTTTTAGGCTTTTGGCTTAATCAATGAGTAGACTGTGGTGCCAATTACTGAGGTGGAGAAGGTTAGGAGGTGTGTGTGACAGAGGATGAGAACTGAAGGTTTCAATGGGGACATGTTAACCTTGAGGTCCTAATTTTAATATTTACATATTCAAAGATATGTAAAGTAGACAGTTTTTCTGGAATGGTCCCTATTTCAAGTCTATCCCATTATCTTCATGAGTCAAGATTTTGGGTCAGCAAAGTGGTTACCTGTCTCTTCTGCTGAGTCCTGCCTCTTAATCTTGGCTCATTCTGTTCCACCTCTGCATCATCAGCAGTTTGAAACCTATCCTTCAAAGTTTACTTCATATAGAAAAAAATCATTAACTTTCCCAACCCACAGGGAATCTTACTAGCAGTTAATTCCTATTACATTGTATTCTGTCCTCATTTTCTTTCTGCTGGTATGGCTTCACAAATTTTCTTTTCCTTTCTTTTCTTTTTTTTTTTTTTTTTGACAGCATCTTGCTGTGTCACCCAGGCTTGAATACAGTGGCACAAACACAACTCACTGCAGCCTTGAGCTCCTGAGCTCAAGTGATCCTCCTGCCTCAGCCTCCTATGTAGCTGGGACCACAAATGTGCACCACCATGCACAGCTACTTTCTGTATTTTTTGTAGAAACAGGTCTCACCATCTTGCCCAGGCTGGTCTCAAACTCCTGGGCTCAAGTGATCCACCCACCTCGGCCTCCCAAAATGCTGGGGTTACATGCATGAGCCACTGCACCCAACTCTGTCCACATTTTCTAGCTGTCTGCAATATATTGCCTTGTGTTGTCCTACAGTTGCTCCCAGCATACCTTAAAAAGATGGACTGAACGTATAAAATCCTTTATTCCCTAATCTGGGTAACATAATGATAAAGATGGACATGGCCTTGATGTAATTTGACCTCTTTCCTTCATGCATTCATTCAGGACAAGAACCAGGGTGAGGCAAACAAGGTGCCTACAGGCACAAAATTTAAGAAGGCACTCGCTCTTGATGAAACTGCAGGACCAAAATATAAGTATTTTTTTGTTCTTCTATATACTATGTGGCCAATATTGCCCTTCTAAAAGATAGTACCAATTTATAATGCCACCAAAAATCAACCAGTCTACTATCAGCTTTGTAAAACTTTGTTAAAGGCTGGGTGTTTTTGGTTGTGGGGTTTTGTTTTTTTTTTTGTTGTTGAGACAGAGTCTCACTCTGTCACCCAGGCTGGAGTGCAGTGGTGCGATCTCAACTCACTACAACCTCCACCTCCCAGGTTCAAGCGATTCTCCTGCCTCAGCCACCTGAGTAGCTGGGACTACAGGCACCCACCACCACGCCTGGCTTATTTTTTTGTATTTTTAGTAGAGACGGGGTTTCACTATACTGGCCAGGCTGGTCTCAAACTCCTGACCTTGTGATCTGCCCGCCTCGGCTTCCTAAAGTGCTGGGATTACAGGCGTGAGCCACTGCGCCTGGCCTGGATGTTATTTATTTATTTGTTTATTTATTTATTTATTTATTTATTTATTTATTTATTTATTTATTATTGTGAGACAAGAGTCTCTCTCTGTTGCCCAAACTGGAATGCAATGGCGCTATCTGGGCTCACTGCAACCTCCGTCAACCGGGTTCAAGTGATTCTCCTGCCTCAGCCGCCCAAGTAGCTGGGATTACAGAATTTGCCACCACGCCCGGATAATTTTGTATTTTTAGTAGAGACAGAGTTTCTCCATGTTAGTCAGGCTGGTCTCGAACTCTTGACCTCAGGTGATCCGCCTGCCTCAGCCTCCCAAAGTGCTGGGATTACAGGCATGAGCCACCACGCCCGGCCATATTTTTTACTTTTTTGAGACGGAGTTTCGCTCTTGTTGCCCAGGCTGGAGTGCAATGGCACAATCTCCGCTCACCACAACCTGCGCCTCCCGGGTTCAAGTCATTCTCCTGCCTCAGCCTCCCGAGTAGCTGGGATTACAGGCATGCACCACCATGCCCAGCTAATTTTGTATTTTTAGTAGAGACGAGGTTTCTCCACGTTGGGCAGGCTGGTGTCAACTCCAGACCTCAGGTGATCTGCCTGCCTCATCTTCCCAAAGTGCTGGAATTACAGGTATGAGCGACTGCGCCCAGCCAAGCTTACTGATTTTTAAAATGTACTTTTCCCCCTTAAATACAATAAATAACTATTTAGTATACATTTGTTGCCATCTTTTGATTTTCAGTTTTTTAATTTTAATTTTAAAAAATGAGATCTCACTATGTTGCACAGGCTGGTCTCAAACTTCTGGGCTCAGGTGATCCTCCCCCCGCCTTGGCCTCCTGAAGTGCTGGGATTACAGGTGTGAGTTACCACACCTGACCATGTTGCCATCTTTTTATTGTGGAGTTTATACATAGTATTTGGAAGAAAATAGGCTATCTGGAATTCCACATTTCTCTTTTTCTTTCTCCTTCTTTAGATTTCTTTGTTTCTTTGTTTTCACTAACATTGATTATGTGTTAAGCACTGTTTTAAATGTTTTGCATGTATTAATTTTTTGAATTTTTCCTACAATTCTGTGGGGTAGGTGCAATTATTACCCTCATTTGACAAGGAACCTGCGGCATAGGAATGTTAAGTGGCTAGCAGATGGCAGCTAGGAATTGGGACTGAAAAGGGACTCTAAGCACTTAGAGTCTGCCATAATGCCACAAATTCTCACTGTACAACCCCACACAATAGCTTTGTTCTAGTGGGAATGATTTCCCATCCAAATCTTTCAGAGTGAATGACAGGGAAAAACTTCAGAGTGAATGATAGGAAAGCTGGCCACTCTCATTTCTTAATTTTTTTTTTTAGAGACACAGTCTTGCTGTCACTCAGGCTGGAGTGTGATGACACAACATAGCTCACTGTAACCTCAAATTCTTGGGCTCAGGCAATCCTCCTGCCTCAACCTTCCAAGTAGCAGAGACTACAGGTCTACGGGCACTTACCACCATGTCTGGCTAATTTTTTAGTTTTTTTTTTTTTCTCAGAGACAGGGTCTCACTTTGTTGCCCAGGCTTGTCTTGAACTCTGAACTTAAGCAGTTCTCCACCTGGGCCTCCCACTGTGCCGGCCAACTCTCATTTCTGAAAGGTTTTGTTAAACAAAGTTTATGAGAGGCCATTGTTATGGACTAGCCTCCTGCTTTAGGCCCCAGAAGATCAGACCAAACCAGAACGGAGTCACTTGTGCTAAGTGACATATAATCAAACTGAACTTTGAAATGGGCCAGTTTTCCAAAAAACAGGAGATTTCAGTCAACCTGAGTCAGTGTAGTAAGGAAGGTCTTCTCTGTTTTAGTCTTATAAGGAAAGTAACTTTGAAAAAACCCATCTAGCTTGTTTTCTCTGTTTCTGCTTTCTTCAGCCCTTTCTGTTTATAAAGTCAAACTTCTCTGCTTAGCTCACCAGAACATTCATTCTATTTTATAGAATGATGTGTTGCTTGATTCTAGAATTGCAAATAAAAGGCAATTACATCTTCTAAACTAAATTTGTTGTAATTTTGTATTTTGACAATTTAAACTATGGAATCAGAAATTCAAAGCCTATGAACAAAAATTTCAAAAGAAAGAAATAGTAATACCACCAATAAGAAGAATAATTAGGCCGGGCGCGGTGGCTCAAGCCTGTAATCCCAGCACTTTGGGAGGCCGAGGCGGGCGGATCACGAGGTCAGGAGATCGAGACCATCCTGGCTAACACGGTGAAACCCCGTCTCTACTAAAAAAATACAAAAAACTAGCCGGGCGAGGTGGCGGGCGCCTGTAGTCCCAGCTACTCGGGAGGCTGAGGCAGGAGAATGGCGTAAACCCGGGAGGCGGAGTTTGCAGTGAGCTGAGATCTGGCCACTGCACTCCAGCCTGGGTGACAGAGTGAGACTCCTTCTCAAAAAAA
>NW_016816276.1:53950-70245 GCF_001698545.2 Rhinopithecus bieti
AAAAAAAAAAAAGAAGAAGAATTAAAAGGTACAAAGACATTGGAGGTAGCGTTCTAAAAAGAGCCATAGTTTGGAGCTGAGCTGACATGAGCTAAAATCCTAAGTGAGTAACTTGTTAGCTGTGTGGCCTCTGAAAGTCAGCTCAAGGATCTGAGCTTGTTTCCTCACCTCTAAAATTGGAAAAAATAAGGCCTATCAAAGTCATCAACGAATCATTGAAATGCTTGGCCTATTTTAATATTCAGTATCTGTAAGCTCATACCATTAAAGGGTACTTGAGATGCCAACTACTATATAATCTGAAACAATAACGATCTTCTTTTTTCCCCACAAAGATAACAAAAAACAAACACACACACACAAAGAAACAGTAAGTTCTGCCAGACATGTAAAACCAGTCAAACTATATAATGAATTAAATTCTTTCCCCACTGAAAAGACAGATCAGTGTACCTAACACAATATAGGAAAAGGAACACACCTTATTTGGTAAGAGATATATTCATTCTCCAGATAAGAGAAACACACATTGAAACCACTTCTGCTGGATTACGCTGGCCAATGAGAGCGTCTGAAACTGTTCTTTGTACTATGCACTGCGATAGAAACACAGTTGCCTCTCTCCTTTCAGTAGTTTTCATTTGTGGTGAGATTCTCTCCCAGGACACAAGACATTTCCTCCTCCGAACCTTGTTTACTAATTGTAAGTACAAGTAAGAACTTCTTTTAAAAACTTAGCATTGAAAAAAAAAAGCTTTCTTTAAAATTATTTGATCTCCTTGTTTTTTTCTTAGCATGTTATATTTTGAGTTTCAGCTAAAAGACTAAGGTTTTCTTATCTAATTGCTTTAAATTTATACATTTAGTCAAATTCAACAATTTCGTGCTAAGCGTTTTGCCAAATGCCAGGCTTTTCAAAGTAGTGTAAGATCCCAGCCTTGAATCCTTATCAACTGCTGCTGTCTGCAGCAAACACATATTATATACATTGTATTTAGTAACATGATCATTAATTTCACTCTTTATTTCAATATGTATGCATGTTGACTTATGCTGGTCTAATTTCTTTCTGCTTTACAAATATTCTATTTTATCCATTCAAAATATTTAGAAACAAGATAATGGAATTTTGTAGATTTAGCTAATGAGTTATAAGAATCCTTGAATTCTCATTATGAAAGTAAGAAAAACAGACTAGAATGCTTCAAAATTAAATTCTGGTGCTTCATTAATACGTATAAAGAGAGATGGAGAGATTATGAAATGGAAATGTTTCAATCAAAGCAAAAAAATGAAATTTAACATCAATAAACAGTAGAAAGAAGAGAAAAATCTCAATAATATGTCTAGTGTCTGGATTAATCAATATTAATAATATGTATTAATACATCATGTATTATATTAATATTAATGTATTTTAATAAGATAGTGGGCTGTCCTCAGGAGTGAGGTGCTCATAGAGAGGAGAGACAAATACAAGATTGATTCTTAACTAATAGATAAAATTAAGATGTTTAAAATATGAACCAAATACTGCAAGATTTCCTGACATTGAGACCATTCCACAGAAAGAATTTCCTAAAGAAAGGTATTCTAGTCTCATTCTCCCAAGCTCGCCCACCAAGATTCCCATTCCACTTCCTCCTGCCCCTACTTTTCCTGCATTTTCCAAGGTGGCCCCTGCCAATTTTTTTTATCACTCTCTCTGCTCCTGTGGGGTTAAAGATGGTGTGGAACAAAACAGCTGTGTGGTCACCCCGCAATGGGTAGAACTGCTGGCCACAGAAAGGAAACCTCAGGCATCTCCCTAGCCCTTACCAAATCCAGCACAATAAAATATTTGCTGAATTAAATTGGATCTGTTAGTAACAGAAGAAAAATAAGGCCACTGGCTATGGGTTACAAAGTGTGCTCTGCAAGGCCACTGGCATTAGAATCTAGTGAAGTGCCCAGGATAGTTCACATGCCTGCACCTGAAGAGAGAGGAGCTAGTTTGGAATGTGCTCCTGGGAATGCGGGAGGGCCTAGCATGGGATTCATCACCCTGGAGAAAGATACTCTTATTCGAATTCTCACCAAAGCAGCTATGTGCTCACCAAGCCATGTCTGTGAGAAGGGCCACCTTTTTCTATTTCACAGGACAAAATCCTATGGCATAAGGGCAGCAGCCCTGCAGGTACGTGTTACAGATTCTTAGACCTTAGCTCATTCTATCTAAATCACAATGTCTGAACAGTGTGTAGAATTCTACATTGTACAGATTCCTCAACCCTAGCTCATTCTATCTAAGTTACAATCTCTGAGCAGTGTCTAGGAATCTACATGTTAAAGAGCTGTCCAAGTGGTTTTACTAATAGTAACCTTTGAGGGCCACTGAACTAAGGAGACAAGCTGATACCTAAGGTCCTAGAAATTCTAGATTTTCAAGGAAATTTTCTCTCCACTTACTGTTGACCTTTTACCTTGAATGGCTAAGGCTAAAATTTTCATGGCTAAAGCAAAGAGAATTGTGGTTGTTTGGAAAAAGCAACAATTTTACATTTGTTTCTGTTTTACATTTGTTTTAACTTAAAAGATACCTTAAATTTTTAAATGATCACAGAGGCACATACAAATGAGTGTGTTTGCTTTCTCATCTCAGTTTTATAACTATCAAGAAGGTATTTTTTTGAATAAGGTATCTCACGGGAGAAGTTATTAGACCCTTTTTAGAATAAGCTGGAAGTGACAGATGGAAGTCCTGGATAGCAGTTCCCTTTAGGACTACTCTTCTATGCAGGGATAAGGCGAGTAGACTTCTCCACCAATATAGGTAATCTGCACTAGAGAGGAACTTATAATAGCATCAGAAACCTCCTGGGGTCCCCCATTCTGCACCAGTTCCTAGTGCTAATATTCACAGAAGCACCTGGGTCCCTGCAGTCTCCCACATTCAAAAGAGGAAGTCAAAAGTACAAAAGTAGGGAAGGAAACAGAAACATACAATGTTGACTGTTGGGCTAAAGATTGTTGAGGCTACTGCATGGAGGAAGTAAATGTTCACACAAACTAACTGGCAGTTAGCATATGGATATTTGAGATACAGTTGATATATATATATATAAATATATAAATATATATATATATATATATTTTGAGACGGAGTCTCGCTCTGTTGCCCAGGCTGGAATGCAATGGCGTGATCTCGGCTCACCGCAACCTCCACCTCCCAGGTTCAAGCTATTCTCCTGCCTCAGCCTCCCGAGTAGCTGGGATTACAGGCATGCACCACCACGCCCAGCTAATTTTGTATTTTTAGTAGAGACAGGGTTTCTCCACGTTGTTCCGGTTGGTCTTGAACTCCCGACCTCAGCCTCCCAAATTGCTGGGATTACAGATGTGAGCCACAGCGCCAGGCCGATACAGCTGCTTGGTACAGAATATAGAGATGGCCACTGAGTGGATTTCAAAGGCACTCAGAAAATGTTCAGGACTCAGCCTGCTATGAAGTCTAACATTAGCCAGTTTGAATACACAAACACATATGCCGTACGCTAAGTAAAGACAGTCAGGTAAAGGAGAAGCAATTAGATAATTGCAGGGTAGTTTTTATTCTGAAATCCTCAGACTGCTGTTATTGTATTAAAAATCACAATATAGCCTTCTTGAAAAAATAAGGGTGTAAAATGAACATGTTTTTCCCCTGAAAGAGTTGTAGGATCATCTTTATTTATTGAATACCAGTTTCGTGCCAAGCATTGGCTAGGGGCCAAGAGGGAAAAAAAATATAAACAGCTATAGTATCATTTGTATGACATGCCCCTCCTTTGTTTTTTTTTTTGTTTTTTTTTTTTTTTTGGAGATAGAGTCTCGCTCTGTCACCCAGGATCCACCCGCCTCGGCCTCCCAAAGTGCTAGGATTACAGGCATGAGCCACCGTACCTGGCTTGGTATGCCCCCTTAAATTTTTTTTTTCTAGTCACTGGATTTGCTTTTCGTTTCTGAAAAGGATATTTGTTTTGCTTATAAAAGAAATAAATGCTAAGTATAAAAAAAATTATCGGCCATGGGTGGTGGCTTACACCTGTAATTCAGTGTTTTGGGAGGCCAAGGCAGGAAGATCACTTGAGGCCAGGAGCTCAAGGTCAGCCTGGGCAACATAGTGAGACCCCCATCTCTACAGAAAAGGAAAACAAATTAGCCAGGCACGGTGGTGTACGCCTGTAATCTCAGCTACTCAGGAGGCTGAGGTGGGGGGATCACTTGAGCCCAGGAGTTCCAGGCTGCAGTGAATTAAGATCGTGCCATTGCACTCCTGCCTGGGCAATAGAGAGACCTTATCACAAATCAACAAAAAAAAGTCCATCAGCCAATCACCTAGGGATAACCACTTGACATTACTGATAATTAGCATTTCATATTTTTTCTGGTATTTGATAATTAAGATGAAATGCATAAGAAATTAGAATACATATTCTCTAGCATTTCCTGTAATGCTTCTTCCTCCAAGATTCCAAATGTGGGAAGCCATCACCCAGAGATATGGTTTCGACCATGTTAGTACTGGAGTTGGGATTTAGGGAAGATCTGGGCCCCATCTGTGGAGGTCTAAAGAGTCAGGTGAAACATTAGCCTTGTTTGCGTTTTCAGGGCTGGGCTCTCGCCCTTGTTTGCTGTGCACCATCTGGAGCCTGCATCACGCATGGCCTCAGCCAGCCGGGAAGCAGAGAGCGTGGTGACGGAGCCGCTAGTGAGCTCCTCCTGTGTACCAGGTCCCGAGCTAAGGTTTTTAGAAACCTCGGTGAACTTGGCCCACAAAATTCCCTGCCTTTGTGGAGCTTACCCTCGGTGTTGGGGATTTGGGACTTACTTTTCCCAAAGCCAAGCTAATACTGTAAAAGGGGTGAGTGACGAAAACGGAATCATTGCAAGGTCCTTACCTCTTATTTCATGAGATTGGCGGCATGAGTGTGTCTAGAGAGCTGTGATTGCTTCCTCTTACATTGTGGGCATGTACAGCAGGACTAGAATCCAGGGTCCATCTAATAAGCATTCAAATCAGCGGGCGGGGGAGGGGGTGGGTGATAGTTTCTTGTCTTACTTTCCGATCCCAGCGTTGCTCAGCCCATACCATCTGATAAAAACTTTTTACAATTTAGAAACAAACGCCCGGTGAGCCTGGGCGCCCGGAGCTACAGAGTGGCGGGTGCCTGGGAGGGAGCGGCACCAGCCCTGCCCAGCGCTGCGGCTCCTGGCGCCTGCAGGCGGGGCTGGGCTCCGAGACCGCGCGCCCGCTGCCCGGTTCACGCCGAGTCCCCAGCGGCGCGCCGCCCGGGCGAGTGGTCCCCCGAGGGCAGCCATCCGCAGGCGCCGTTCCCTGATTGCGCCAGCAACAATGGGAGGTCTCGTTGAGATGGATTCTGCGCGGACTGCTCTAAGAAGTCACCGGCAGGCAGGTCTGGTCCCAGCAGAGGAGACCCAGGGGTCCCAGAGCGGCTCTGGCGGGAGACATAGTGCGGGGGGTGGTAATCAAAGAGCCCCGGCGCAGCTGCGGCTCACAGTCCCCCTTCTCAAGTGCAGAGCGGGCGGAGAAGGTGCAGAGCGGGCGGAGAAGGTAAGAAGCCCACCCACCCACTCCCTGTCTCCTGAAGCCCCTGCTTCAGACCTGTCCCTGCAACTGGGGAGGAGCCAGGGGGGCTCTCCGCCTCCCCGATCCTCCTCCCTGGAAGAGGCGGGAAGGCAGCGGCCGCCAGACACACGTTCGCCTAGTCCATCACCCGACGGCTCTGCCCCTAGACGGGGACTCCTCCGCCGCCACACACACACCCGCGGATCATGCACGCCCTGAATGATCCGCTCAGCCGACCCCTCCGGTTTTTTGTTCACTTACTGGAACCTTCTTTTGCAGAAAATCTTGTTTGCTGTGGGATCCACAGATGGGTCCACCTCCCTCTTCTGGTGTAAAAAAGCAGTGAACGGCTAATATGGTACATTGAAAAAAAAAAAAAATCAAGCAGAAGCCATAACCACTTTAATGTATATGGAAGGGCACATCTAATACATTTAAAATAAGCTTCAGCTATTCTGAATACAGTTCATGGTATTTTTATTTAAAGACAAATTCTTTAGAATGAGCCTGTAAAGTGGGTAGGTCAGAAACCCCATTTTACAGATTAATAAGTGGACATTTAAATGACTAGTTAAATGATGAGTCTAAGATCACAGTTTCAGAAACTAAGACTTGGGCAAAGACTCTCTCACTCCTAATCTAATTCATGTTACCTGACCCTACACTGCCTCTCATGATGTAGAGAAATGAGGAGTAACCTTACCAAATGTATTTCTTAGATAAACCGCCCGTACCACACAGCAGCGTCCGTCAGGCCAGCGCTGACAGAGGATTGCAGGCTCCCAGTAAATATGAAGTGAAGGACAAGTCAGGAAGTAGGAAGACTGGAAATGATTGCCCATAGGAAATCAGTCCAAAACAAAAATAATAAATTAGGAGCAAGAAGTGGGGGGATATACACAGAAGTTTAGGATGATGCCATTTTAGAGAATGCTATTTTCCATAATTCACTACTTTCGGCCACTATCACAGTTTGCTCATTTGTTTCGCTGCCTGTGTGGATACCAGGTACCTGTCTAAAAACAGTACATGAGCAACACTGTTCCGCTCTCTTACCCCACGAGAAGCAACTGTTCACCTTCCCAGTTCAGAGAATTCTGTGGTTTTTGTTTTGGGCGGGGGGGGGGTTGTTGAGATGGAGTCTCACTCTGTCGCCGAGGCTGGAGCGCAGAAGTATGACCTAGGCTTAATGCAACCTCCACCTTCCCGGTTCAAGCGATTCTCCTGCCTCAGCCTCCCGAGTAGGTGGAATTACAGGCACACGCCACCAAGCCTGGCTAATTTTTTGCGTTTTTAGTAGAGACGGGGTTTCGCCATACTGGCCAGGCTGGTCTCGAATTCCTGACCTCAAATCATCTGTCCACCTTGGCCGGGATTACAGACATGAGTCACCGCGCCCGGCCCAGTTCGGTGAATTCCTTCCTCCCACCTGCACGGCCTCTATCTTGTGAGAGGTGGAGACAGAAATTCTGTTCTTCAAACAGAGCAACTTCCTCTACACTGCCTCAGCATCCTGCCCTAAAGTGGGCTTTCAAGAGCAACCTCGAGATCTCTAACGCCACTCTTTGACTTTTCAGTCCACTGCTTTTAAGACCCAGCACTGAAAATGCAATCTCAGGCGCCAGTGGTCGTTGTGACCCAACCTGGAGTTGGTCTGGCACCCCAGAACTCCAACTGGCAGACAAGCATGTGTGACTGCTTCAGCGACTGCGGAGTCTGTAAGTGTGGGGAAAGCACCCCCTTAATTGATATCAAGGTGAATTACCAATAACTAAACCCTTCCCCTGTTCCTCCCTTATCGTGTAGAAAAAGTTTCTAACTTACTACGGGCACTCTGCATGTCAGGCAATGGTATGTTTAGCAAAAAAAAGCCTCCGTACGGTAAGTTAATTTTTCTCCAGCCCTTCAAAGAACAGCCTTATTCCTAAAATAAGTTCTGGGTTAAGATAATAGCAAAAGAGCTGATTGATTCTAACAACGAGCAGGTCTGGCCTGACTAAATAGACCTTACATTAATTTAAAAATTCCAAGTTGAATTTGATTTTTTAGAAAGACTATTCTTGCAACATATAAATTAACCTCACTATTTTATAGTTACATTGTGTCCAGTACCCAGGGGATAGTTTTCATTCATGGTTTCCATATGCATTCAGAGAATAACTATTTTCATTCATATATTTAGGTTTTTTACACACCTGAGAATAAAGAACTCTGTGGCAATTAGCTTGTCACTGAGGAAAAAGAAAAATCTCTGACTGCTTTGTTTTCTTTTTCTTTCTTTCTTTTTTTTTTTTCTTTTTTTGAGACGAAGTCTCACTCTTGTCCCCGGGGCTGGTGCAATGGCACAATCTCCACTCACTGCAACCTCTGACTCCCGGGTTCAAGAGATTCTCCTGCCTCAGCCTCCTGAGTAGCTGGGATTACAGGCGCCTACCACCACACCCCGCTAATTTTTGTATTTTTAGTAGACACAGGGTTTCACCATGTTGGCCAGGCTGGTCTCGAACTCCTGCTCAGGTGATCTGCCAGCCTCAGCCTCCCAAAGTGCTGGGATTACAAGCGTGAGCCACCGCGCCCAGCCTGTTTTCTTTTTATAAGATATCTCTAAAAGATCTCTTACTTCGAGATCTCTCTAAATGAACTTGCAGGAAAGGAAGTTTGGGGTGAGATGGGCATTGCAGAGAGGAGCAAGGTGCTTAGTTCTCAATAATGACCAAGAAACAAACAAACCCACCTACAGAAAACTTGCTCTGAAGTCTATTTGCTTGCCTTGGTCCACATAGTACTCTAAGACAAGAAAATAAAATACATTATCCTTTAACTTGACAGTTGAAATTGACTTTGAATGAGAGTTGAATTGAACCTTGTTTTTGCTTTTTGTTTCTTTGACAGAGTCTCACTTTGTCACCAAGGCTAGAATGTAGTGGTGTGATATCAGCTCACTGCAATATCTGCCTCCCCAGTTCAAGTGATTCTCCTACCTTGGCCTCTGAGTAGCCGGGGTTACAGGCACGCACCACCACACCCAGCTAATTTTTGTAATTTTAGTAGAGACGAGGTTTCACCATGCTGGCCAGCCTGGTCTCAAACTCCTGACATCAAGTGATCTACCTGCCTCGGCCTCCCAAATTGCTAGGATTACAGGCATAAGCCACCATGCCTAGCCTGAAATTGAACTTTGAATGTGTTAAGAATTACACTCAGGCTGGGCGTGGTGGGTCACACCTGTAATTCCAGCACTTTTGGAGGCTAAGGCGGGGGGATCACAAGGTCAGGAGTTCAAGACCAGCCTGGCCAATATGGTGAAACCCCACCTCTACTAAAAAATACAAAAATTAACCAGGTGTGCTGGTGGGTGCCTGTAGTACCAGCTACTCAGGAGGCTGAGGCAGAAGAATTGCTTGAACCCGAGAGTGCCATTGCACTCCTGCCTGGCAACAGAGCAAGATTCCATCATAAATTCATTCATTCATTCATTCATTAAAAATAAAAAAAATTACACACTCAGTAGCATAGCAAGGGAAAATTACCTAGGGAATGAAACAATTGGGTTCGTTTTTTCACTCTCATTGTCTGGGGTGATGACTTAAGCTTCTCAGGACACCAGTTCAACATCTGCAAATCAAAGTAAGAATTAGATCACATTGGTGAAACTCTCTAAAGATGAACATGTTAACCCTCTCACCCCTAGTTTATTATTACCCAATTAAATGAATACATAAGTTCCAATCAAAGCTTAATTGCTTAGTAGCACATTTTCTTAAATGTAGATCTGATCAAATAATTCTCCCCTCTTAAAATGTTTCAGTGGTTCCTCATAACTCTCATGACACACTCTTAACACTCAGACTTTTTCATCATCTGGTCCCCAACCTGCCTCAACCCACAGCTAAATCCTCATCCCATCCCAGGGCTCCAGCCATGTTGAATGAACACTAGCCTTTGCCAGGATATGCCAGATTACCTCAAAGAGGCTCTTTTCCTTTTTGTCCACCTTTAAAACATCTCATCATCCTTCAGTAGTCAGCTCAAACAGCATTTCCTACTCAGGGCCTCGTAGGCCCCATTTTTCTGGGTGACCTGTTGGCATTTTAAACACGTTTCTGTTGGAGAACTTTCCCTATGATCTGCCTTCACTACTAGACTTGAGCCAGGGGCACTGTCAGTACTGAGGATAATGTCTGGAAAATGAATACGTTTTACTGAATCAATGAACAAATGAATGAAGGCAGAGCTATGACAAGAATGATATACTTTACAAAGGCGTGGTCATTCCTGAAATGATTTGCGTGTGGAGGGAGAAAATGATGCAAAGCTAAACAGAAACATTGAAGATGGACTTAGCAGCCGGCTATGTGGCCAAGGCCTCGTGACTTGGACTGCCATTTGTGAAAGCAAGCTAAACTGTGGCATGGGCAGAGTGGAGTAACGTGTACCCCTGGTTTCATGTGTCTAGGTCTCTGTGGCACATTTTGTTTCCCATGCCTTGGGTGTCAAGTTGCAGCCGATATGAATGAATGCTGTCTGTGTGGAACAAGCGTCGCAATGAGGACTCTCTACAGGACCCGATATGGCATCCCTGTGAGTCTCTTACCATACCATCTCACTCAAATCTGCAACCACATTCAAAATAATTATTATAAACATGGAGATCATTTGATGTATACATCTTGTGAAATTGATTGATAAGAGTTCCCTAGCATGTACAATCTTGCATTCAGTTGTAGCAACAGATCTTCTGGTTATGTGGCCTCCTTCTAGGTTTCTGTTGAAAACCTGAGAAAATAAATAACTCGTATTTGCAATGGATGTCATACAATGGAAGAGGATTATTTAGGATCTACTGTACCCCAGATGCATTACATGTATTATCTCACTTAATTCTCACATCATCTCTGTAAAGCGGTAGGTCTACAACATTTTACTGACGAGAACTTTAAAGTTTTAAGAGGTAGAGTAATTCCCTCAAAGATAATAGTAGAGAAGGAGTCAATACTCAGTTCTAACTGTCCATTCATACACTTTCCATTACACCAACTCCACTTTTTGTAGGTGAGAGATTATATTACTTAGGGTTCTCCTAAGTGCATTAGAAACAAAACCAATAAGATTGGGAGTGGATGTGTGTGTGCTTGTGTGCATGTGTGTGTGTATGCACATATATATACAGGCAAACTTCAGATATACAGGTTTAGTTCCAGACCACCACAACAAAGCGAATATTGCAATAAAGCAAGTCACATGATTTTTTTGGTTTCCCAGTGCACATAAAAGGTATGCTTATACTGCACTATAGTCTATTAAGTATGCAATAACATTATGTCTCAAAAAACAACATATGTGGCTTAATTTTAAAATACTTTATGGCTAAAAAATACTAATAATAATCCATCTGAACCTTAAGCAATTCATGTTTTTGCCTGTTGAGGGTCTTGTCTCAGTGTTGGTGGCTGCTGACTGATCAAGGTGCTGGATACGGAAGGTTGGGGTGACTGTGGCAATTTCTTCAAGTAAGGCAACAATGGTCTGGGCGTGATGGCTCACACCTGTAATCTCAGCACTTCGGGAGGCCCAGGAGGGCTGATCACTTGAGGTCAGGAGTTAGAGACCAGCCTGGCTAACATGGTGAAACCCCTCTCTATTAAAAATACAGAAATTAGCCAGGCGTGGTGGCAGGTGCCTGTAATCCCAGCTACTTGGGAGACTGAAGCAGGAGAATTGCTTGAACCCAGGAGGTGGAGGCTGCAGTGAGCCCAGATTATGCCTCAGCACTCCAACCTGGACGACAGAGCAAGACTCCATCTCAAACAAAACAAAACAAAAACAAAAAACAAATAAGGCAACAATGAAGTCTGCCTCACCGACTGACCATTCCTTTCACGAAAGGAAAGATTTCTATGCTGTTTGATAGCAGTTTACCTACAATAGAACTTCTTTCTTTCTTTTTTTTTTTTTGAGACGGAGTCTCGCTGTGTCACCCAGGCTGGAGTGCAGTGGCCGGATCTCAGCTCACTGCAAGCTCCGCCTCCCGAGTTCACACCATTCTCCCGCCTCAGCCTCGAGTAGCTGGGACTACAGGCGCCCGCCACCACGTCCGGCTAATTTTTTTGTATTTTTAGTAGAGACGGGGTTTCACCATGTTAGCCAGGATGGTCTTGATCTCCTGACCTCGTGATTCACCCGCCTCGGCCTCCCAAAGTGCTGGGATTACAGGCTTGAGCCACTGCGTCCGGCCGAACTTCTTTCAAAATTGGATTCAGTCCTCTCAAACCCTGTTATGGCTTTATCAACTAAGCTTATGGAGTATTCTAAATCCTTTGTTGTTATTTCAACCATGGTCACAGCCTCTTCACCAGGAGTAGATTCCATCTCAAGAAACCACTTTATTTCTTTCTCTTTTTTTTTGAGACGGAGTCGCACTCTATTGCCAGGCTAGAGTGCAGTGGCGGCAATCTCAGCTCACTGCAACCTCCGTCTCCCGGATTCAAGCGATTCTCCTGCCTCATCCTCCCGAGTAGCTGAGACTACAGGCATGCGCCATCACGCCCAGCTAATTTTTGTATTTTTAGTAGAGACAGGGTTTCACCATGTTGGCCAGGATGGTCTCAATCTCCCGACTTCATGATCCACCCGCTTCGGCCTCCCAAAGTGCTGGGATTACAGGCGTGAGCCACCATGCCAGCCAAGAAACCGCTTTCTTTGCTCATCCATAAGAAGTAACTCCTCATCTATTCAAGTTTTATCATGAGATTGCAGCAATTCAGTGACATCTTTAGGCTCCATTTCTAATTCTAGTTCTCTTGCTATTTCTACCACATCTGTAGTTACTTTCTCTACTGAAGTCTTTCACACCTCAAAGTCATCCATGAGGGATAGAATCAACTTCTTCCAATCTCCTGTTAATGTTGATATTTTGATCTCCCCCCAGGAATCATGAATGTTTTTCTGTTTTGTCTTTTGAGACAGAGTTTCAGTCTGTCACCCAGGCTGGAGTTCAGTGGGGCCATCTTGGTTCACTGCAGTCTTCCCCTCCCAGGTTCAAGCGATTCTCCCACCTCAGCCTCCCGAGTAGCTGGGGCTATAGATGTGCACCACCACACCGAGTTAATTTTTTATTTTTATTTTTTGGTAGAGATGGGGTTTTACCATGTTGGCCAGGCTGGTCTCGAACTCCTGACCTCAAGTGATCCGCCTGCCTTGGCTTCCCTAAATGCTGGGATTACAGCTGTGAGCCACCACACCTGGCCAGGAATCATGAATATTCTTAATGAAATCTAAAATTATTAATCATTTCCACAAGATTTTCGATTTACTTTCCCTAGATCCATCAGAGGTATCACTGATGGCAGCTACAGCTTTCAAAAAGGTTTTTTTTTTTTTAATAATAAGACTTGAAAATCAAAATTACTCATTGATTGGCTTCAGAATATGTTCTTTTAGAAGGCATGAAAACAACATTAATCTCTTTGTATGCATCAGAGTTCTTGGATGTCTAGGTACACTGTTAGTGAACAGTAATATTTTGAAAACAATCTTTCTGAGTGTAGGTTTCAGTAGTGGGCTTGATATTTGGTAAACAATGCTGTCAACACATGTGCTGTCATCAGGTTTTGTGGTTCCATTTATAGAGCACTGGCAGATTTAGCATAATTCTTTTTGTTTTTTCTCATGGGGTGGGGGAAAGAGAAGTGATTAGAATAATTCTTAAGGGCTCTAGGATTTTACAGATAGTAAGTGAGCATTGGCTTCAACTTAAAGTCACCAGTTACATTATCTCCTACAAAGACAGTCAGCCTGTCTTTGGCAGCTTTGAAGACAGGCACTGACTTCTCCTCTCTAACTATGACTTTCCTCAATGGCATCTTCTTCCAATAAGGCTGTTTCATTTTCATTGAAAATCTGTTTTTTAGTGTAGCCACCTTCATCAATTATCTTAGCTAGACCTTCTGGATAACTTGCTACCCCTTCTCCACCAGCACTTGCTGCTTCACCTTGTGATTTTATGTTATGGAGATGACATCTTTCCTTCAACCTCATGAATCAACCTATTTTAGCTTCAGACTTTTCTTCTGCAGCTTTCTTTTTTGTTTGTTTGTTTGTTTTGAGATGGAGTCTTGCTCTGTCGCCAGGCTGCAGTGCAGTGGGGCATGATCTTGGCTCACTGCAAACTCCGCCTCCCGGGTTCGAGCGATTCTCCTGCCTCAGCCTCCCGAGTAGCTGGGATTACAGGTGCGCACCGCCACACCCAGCTAACTGTTTTGTATTTTTAGTAGAGACGGGGTTTCACCATGTTGGCCAGGATGATCTCAATCTCCTGACCTTGTGATCTGCCCACCTCAGCCTACCAAAGTGCTGGGATTACAGGCGTGACCCACCGCGCCCAGCCTCTTCTGCAGCTTTATCTCTCTTATCCTTCACAGAATTGAAGAGCATGGGGGCCTTGCTGTGGATTAGACTTTGACTTATGGGAATATTGTGACTGGTTTGATCTCCTATCCAGACCTCTCAAACTTTCTCCAGATCAGCAATAAGGTTGTTTTGCTTTCCTATCATTTATATGTTCACAGGAGTAGCATGTTTAATTTCCTTCAAGAACTTTTCCACTGCATTCGCAACTTGGCTAACCATTTGGCACAAGAGGACTAGCTTTCAGCCTCTCTCTGGTTTCAATATGTTTTTCTCACTAAGCTTAATTATTTCTATATTTTGATTTAATTAGGAGATATGGTACTCTTCCTTTCATTTGAACATTTAGAGGCCATTGTAGGGTTATTGGCTGGCCTAATTTCAGTATTATTGTGTCTCAGGGAATAGACAGGCCCAAGGAAAGGAAGAGAGATGGGAGAACAGAACACCTGATCAGTGGAGCAGTCAGAATACAGACATTTATCAATTAAATTTGCTGTCGGTATTAGTCCATTCTCACATTGCTATAAAGAAGTACCTGGGCTGGGCTGGGCACGGTGGCTCACGCCTGTAATCCCAGCACTTTGGGAGGCCGAGATGGGCGGATCACGAGGTCAGGAGATCGAGACCATCCTGTCTAACAAGGTGAAACCCTGTCTCTACTAAAAATACAAAAAATTAGCTGGGCCTGATGGCGGGCGCCTGTAGTCCCAGCTACTCAAGAGGCTGAGGCAGGAGAATGGTGTACACCTGGGAGGCGGAGTTTGTAGTGAGCCGAGATTGGGCCACTGCACTCCAGCCTGGGTGACAGAGCGAGATTCCGTCTCCAAAAAAAAAAAAGAAAGGAGGAAGTACCTGAGGTTGGGTAATTTATAAAGAAAACATTCTTGCATTGCTATAAAGAAGTACCTGAGACTGGGTAATTTATAAAGAAAAGAGTTTTAATTGGCTCATGGTTCCACAGGCTGTATAGGAAGCATAGTGGCATCTGCTTCTAGGGAGTCCTCTGGAAGCTTACAATTATGGCAGAAAGCAAAGGGGGAGCCAACACTTCACATGACTGGAGCAGGAGGAAGGGGGACATAGGTGCTACACACTTTTTTTTTTTGAGACAGGGTCTTGCTGTGTCACCAGGCTGGAGTGCAGTGGTGCAATCTTGTCTCTCCCATCTATCTTTGTGTGTGTGTGTGTTTAGTAGAGACCAGGTTTCACCATGTTTACCAGGATGGTCTAGATCTCTTGACCTTGTGATCCGCCTGCCCCGGCCTTCTGAAGTGCTGGGATTACAGGTGAGAGCCACCATGCCTGGCCTGTGCTACACACTTTTAAACCACCAGATCTCACGAGAACTCACTCACTATTGGAACTAAGGGGAAAATCTGCCACTATGATGCAGTCACCTCCCACCAGGCCCCACCTCCAACATTGGGGATTACATTTGACATGAAATTTGGGTGGGGACGACATCCAAACTATATCACCGTCTTATATGGATGGGTGTAGTTCATGGTGCCCCAAAATAATTAAATAGTAACATCAAAGTCTAATGATCACAGGCGGCCATAACAGATACAGTAAGAATGAAAAAAATTGAAATATTGCAAGAATTTCCAAACTGTGACACAGAGACATGAGGTGAGCACACACTGTTGGAAAAAATGGCACCCATAGACTTGCTTGATGCAGGGTTGCCACAGACCTTCAATTTGTAAATTGCAGTGAGCTGAGATTATGTCATTGCACTCCAGCCTGGGCAACAAGAATGAAACTCCATCTCAAAAAAAAAAAAAAAAACAGTGATAGCTGATTATAAAATCATCTTTTAAAGAGGACCAAAGTGAGAAAACAATTGTCTGTGGATGACAAAGACATTTTAGGACAGCCACAGTTAAAGGCACAATTGACAAGGAAATTTACTTCTGTGGCACACAGTCATTCAACATAATAATTATAATTATTATTGTTAACATATACTAAGTCATATTAGAATTATAGCAGTTTTATATAATTCTGGAACATATACCAATAACACATTTACACAAATGTAGACCAAAGAAAGCCAAACATTTCATATTTGACAATGCTTCCTGTATGATTTTGTACCAAATAAGCCAAATGTCATTTTTGGACTTTAGAGGACCTAATATTTAAAATATTAAGTTAGAAAGAGACACAATTTATAATTTGATTTGGGAAAGTTTGTCAAATATCAAAGGTTTAAAACACTGGATATTGGCCGGGCGCGGTGGCTCAAGCCTGTAATCCCAGCACTTTGGGAGGC
>NW_016816276.1:72455-77522 GCF_001698545.2 Rhinopithecus bieti
AAAAAAAAAAAAAGAAAAATGGAGAAAAATAATTCAGTCAACTGAGAAGAAAAAAATCTTTTTTCAGAAAAACAAGTTGCAAGAAGAGAAAAACATAAAGGCCTTTTAAATATACCTATAGCTTGTTTATCCACTTTAAATTAAGCTGACTTTTAACTAAGTCCTCTCTAAAAAATAAATCCTTTCAGATACCTTATTACTCGACTTTAGCCATGCCAAGCGGCCAATATTTCTGGTTTCTGAACTTTACCAAAGGTAACCTCCTAGGTTCTTCAAGGACATGGCAAGCGGTTTCTTTTTTACAAGATTTACAATCTCCACGAGGTAGTTCAGAGAAAGGAAAATTCAAGAGGGGAAATCAGAAGCTATCCATTGGTGGAAAAACACCTCAATAAATGGCAAAGTGACACAAATAACAAACCAGAAAGGAATCATTCCAGAAGCCAACAATTGAACCCAGGCCACCACTGCCAAAAAGATAACGCCTTAGCTGCTGAGCTATATAGCATTGAGCAGTTTCTACTGCTTTTCCAGAAGGAGCCTAGAGAAACCAATTTCAAGCTCACAAGGCTTTTATCTGCTCAAGAAAAATTTTTTGGACTAACTATGACATGAACCCCCAAATTCCTGTCCTCTGGATGGTGGAAACCAAAAGAAAGTATCCCCATATGGTCACAAGATTTAGCTCTCAAGGACATAAAACAAGACATAGAAATGTCTTACAGTATTGTCTATCATATATCAAGTAGGAAAAATAAGTTACGGGATAGTATGACCTCATTTTTAAAAAACAAAAGAACTCCTGAAATGCCAAACTCTATATGTCTATGTTCATAGCTGTATCTTCGTCTAATCTATATTTATATGAGTCATAGGCATAGAACAAAAGCTAAGGAAAGAGGATACACAGGAGATTATTAATAGTTTATCTCTGGTAATGACATTGGGTAGAAAGGGATTAGACTGTTATTTTCACTTAATATTGTTCTGTGCTTCAATTTGTCATTAAAATTATCTATAGCATGCATTTAAAATTGTTTTAATTTTATCATTTTAAATTTTGTTCACAAGTGCTGTCAGTAAGCATTTTTTTTGGTAATTCACAAAATGATAAATATTTTTAAGTGACAATATAAAATAGTTTCAGCTAGGTGCAGTTGAGCACGCCTGCAGTCCTAGCCTGAAACTCTTTTTCAGGAGACTGAGGTGGTGAAACTGCCTTTGCAAAGTTATGACCGAGACAGTGGAAGAGATCTAACTTAACTGGCTCCATCTTGCTTCTAATCTCCAAGCTGTCCTTATTCATTCCTGGGTGTAGGCTGAACTAACTTTGGGAGAAACTTAGTTTATAGTTTAAACAAACATGGTAATAGCCCTTTCCCAAAGCAGACTTCCTTTTTGTCTGGGGACTAGATTGCCTTTGTAGGACTAACATTAGCCACAAGATTAGAAATTATAGTTTAGAAGTCATGGAGCTGGAGGCTACAAGGTTTTGACCCTCCCTAAACTGCTTCTAAGATCAGTGCTTGATATGGTTTGTAGACCCTGCACTTGATGGAGATTAGGGTTCATCTCGTGCCCTGCCCGTGACTGTGTTCAGTTTCAAGTCGATTAAATGCCAGGAATGTAAATGCCACTGTTTTCTAATGCAGCTTTAATATTTTTATTTATCAAAACCCTGAAACAAAGTGTTTTTAAAATCATCTAATTTTACAAAGTAGTCCCCAAAAGTTTCTTCCTTACTTCTTCCCTACAGCTGATGTCTTGGGAATTTTCCTCCATATCTCCAAATCACATACTTGTATTGCTACTTCTTGACTTTTAGTTAGAGGCATTATCTGTTAACCTCCTACTAGGGAAGATGTGAATTTAGTTCTGTTTTCTCCTTCTCCCCCTACCACACACATGTGCCCTCTCCCCCATCCCATTCTTTCTAATATAGTTATATGGTTTATTCCATATTCAGTGTTTACGTTAGGATACTTTTATTTGTTTTATTCAACTTCAGAGCTGAGTCATGTAGTAAATATGATTGCTTTTCCTGCTCAATTTTGTTTCTCCTGGTATTAGTAATTATTGAGTTTTTTGTTAGTATTTTTCCTCCATTTACTTATGGGTCCTTTAACCCCAAATTGTTTGCCAGTTTTCTAAATCTCTTCCCAACACCTTCAACACGTAGATGTTTTATCATTTTCATCTTCATGATGAAATCACTTCCAGTCCTACTACCTTTTGAACTAGTTGCCCATTATTCCTAGTGCTTAGCTCTCATCCCGGGATCTCCCTTCACCATGACCCTGGAGATTCCATTAGCTTCTCTCCTATGTTAGATTCCTGCTTCTTATATCCCATATCTTCCTCTTCCTTGGTTTACACCCACATTTTGGTGGAGCACATCCTCTACTAACTTCCTGTGACAGAGAGGAGGTCCAGGAGAAAAGAGTTTTGAAATTCCTCTTCCTAAAGATATTTAACTCTCATACTTGATAGTTTGGTTGGACATCTTCTTATATTTTCAGAAATGTAAAGTGTAGAAAAATATTTTCTGTCATAAAATGAGACAACATTTATATGAAAAAGCGAGGTAACATTTCCTAAATGTATCCATCCAAACTCTGAATCTGAAAGAGCAGTGCCTTCTGCTTCTCTTCAAGATGTGGCAAGTCTTAATTCCAAATAGGTGAATTTTATATTTTTATTTCTTTTTTGTTTTCAAACAGGGATCTATTTGTGATGACTATATGGTAACCCTTTGCTGTCCTCATTGTTCTCTTTGCCAAATCAAGAGAGATATCAACAGAAGGAGAGCCATGCATGCTTTCTAAAAACTGATGGTGAGTCAATGCAAACATTCCTCTCAGAATATATGGGTTTTTAGAAATATCACTAAAGGGCCGGGTGCGGTGGCTCACAAGCCTGTAATCCCAGCCACTTTGGGAGCCGAGTACGGGCCGGATCACGAGGTCAGAGATCGAGACCATCCCTGGCTAACACGGTGAAAACCCGCTCGTCTTTTTACTAAAAATAAAAAACTAGCAGCGTCCGGGCGAGGTTGGGGGCGCCTGCTAGGTCCCAAGCTATCTCGGGAGGCGAGGCAGAGAATGCGCGTAAACCCGGCGGAGGCCGAGTTTGCATAACTGGAGCCCTGAGATCGGCCACTGCACTCCCAGTCCGGGCGACAGAGCAGACTCCACCTCAAAAAAAAAAAAAAAAAAAAAAAAAAAAAAAAAAAAAAGAAATATTCACTAAAGAGTCAATTATTCATTGTTTTGAATAATTCAGCAATAGCTATTTCTTAAGTCTCCTAAAGTGCTATCATAATATCAAGATTGGCTTTAATTTCTTCTTATGAAGAAGATAGCTCCATACTTTGAAACCATAATTTAGTAAATAAAGGAATGGTGAATTCTCCAAACTTCTCAGAATTCTGGTGATCTATTAAGGAAGCACTTACCAGCTGTAAAATACCAGAGTATGGTGAGATACAAAAGAATTAGAAAACATTTTCCCTGTTAAGACAAACAAGTTGACAAAAGGAATTGGTAAATAATTATAAAATAGAAGAGCAATGAAAATAACATACTATATGATATTTGGATTGATTGTGGCATAAAGCATCTATCATAGCAAGGTGAGGTTAAATAGAAAACTCCTATTGGAGAAGTTGAACTTTGAAAGAGGTGGACATAGAATTTAGAACATTTGGAAATGTTATATGGAATTCACCATCTGAAATTCAATCAAGTCATTTTCAACTAATTTTTTTCAGGACTACCTATTGAGGATGTAGTTAAGTAGAAATCAACATGATTTACTCCATCCCCTGTAGAATATGTCTTGAGTATGGGAAGAAAATAATTTTTCTACTCTTTATAATAGCCAATTTCCTTCCTGAAGTGATAAGGACTCTGTATAAGTTAATAAAAATAACTCTTGGGAGATATGTAAAAAAATGTTCATTTACTTAGCAAGTAATGTATCAAGGATCTAGGATCAAGTATACATTGTCTTTGCAAGTAATGTATCAATGTATCAATATCTAAGACTAGGTAAGATACTGTTAGGTATTGTGGTGGGGTTCGGGGGCAAGATGAATAAGCCGGTCCCTCTGTCATTATAGACTTTATACTAAAAAAGGGGGATTAGACAAACCCCTAACTAAAATGCAGAATTCAATTAATGCCTGTAGACAAAGTGGTATTTTATGTTCAGAGGAGGAAAAGATCACATCTTAACTTGTAAGATGTATAAGTGAAAGTTTCTTGAAAGAAGTGATTTTTAATTCTAAAGAGGAAGTGTGTATTAGTTCACAAGGAGAAACTGATGGCACTGAAACTGTTTTAGTTCAAGGATTTAATGAAGACTAAGTATAAAGGTGTGGGTGGGGCACTATAGGGAAATGACAAGGGATGGTGTAATAATCTGCCTGGCAACAGCCCCAGGGAGGAGAAGAGGCAGCAGTTACCTGAATCCTTAAGGAGAGAGCTGTGTGAAGAAGGCCGCCCTGAAAGAAACAGTATCCTCTCAGGAGAGGGTTGTGAGCAGCCCGAGGCAACCCACAGAACTGAAAAAGTACCCTGACCTCACTTTAGGATGTCCTTCTGGGTTTCCCGTTGGCTGAACCCACCAGAAAGGCAGAGGGCAGCCAAGTGTCACTGTAGTCCACAGGTCGCCTCCCAGGGCACACAGCAGGATGGTCAAGGGAGTAAGTGAATTAGATGGGGCAAACAGAGGATCACTGACTCAAGATGTGGTTTTAATGAATAGAAATGGAGGCTGAGTGCAGTGGCTCACGCCTGTGATCCCAGCACTTTGGGAGGCCAAGGCAAGAGGATTGCCTGAACCCAGGAGTTCAAGACCAGCCTGGGGAACATGTTGAAACCCTGTCTCTTCAAAAAATACAAAAATTAGCTAGGTGTGGTGGTGCACACCTGTAGTCCTAGCTACTTGGGAGGCTGAGGTGGGAGGATCACTTGAGCCTGGGAGGTAGAAGCTGCAGTGAGCTATGATCACACCATTGCACTCCAGCCTGGGCAGCAGAACAAGACCCTGTCTCAAAAAAAAAAA
>NW_016816276.1:80603-83287 GCF_001698545.2 Rhinopithecus bieti
AAAAAAAAAAAAAAAAAGAAACATTACTGAGCAGAGTGAAACATGGTTGGGATCTCCTTGAAGTGATTCTCAAAGCCTGATTCTCAGGCCAGCTGCATTGGCATCACATATGGGCCTGCTAGAAATGCAGATTCATGAGCCACGTTCTACTGAGTCAGCATCTCTAAGAATGGGGCCCAGGAAACTGGGTTTCTTTGCTTGTTTTTTCAGAGATAGGGTCTTGCTCTGTTGCCTAGGCTAGAGTGCAGTGGCCTCCCAAAGTTCTGGGATTACAGGTGTGAGCCACCATGCCCAGTCTGTTTGCCCTCTTAAATCTTTCTCAATCTAGAACAGCTCATTTCTTTTTTTCCCAACAATAAGTATTTAATCTAGCAGGTTCTAGGTACTGTTGTTTACCATGAAATAAACTTAGCTAAGGAGTCAAATTCAGAAAATGTAATAGTAGTTTGTTTTTTTTTTAAAGCCTACAGCATTATAATTGAACTAGTCATAAAAGTGTTTTGTCTTTTTTTTTCATTTTCTTTTTTTTTTTTTGGTCTTGTCATCCTTAAGGCACATGAGAGGCCCTAAGATAACTTCTGGTAGCCTAGGACTCATTGGGAAAAACAGAGGAGGCACCAGAGACCGCATTTTGGAAAAAAAAAAAAAACACTGTTTTCTTCATGAAACCCCAGGAATTGGATACAGCCAAAGTGGGTAGATCCCTGTCAAAATCAAAGGCTCTGTTCTGTTTTGCATGGTGTTATCTGACGGTTTTGAGTTTGGGGGGTATCAGCAATTACTCTGCATTATGAGAGAGCTTTGGTGTGTAATAACTAAGTAGGAAATATACTTTAAGGGGTGGTTAACAGTAATTATGGAGGGATACTTGACTCTGCACACTTGGATCAGAGAAGCATGCTCTTGGCCACCTGGAAGATAAGGCAACATCCTCACCCCTCACTGGGAGATGAGATCTCATGAGGATGGGCTGATTACAAAATGGGCTGATTGGCTTTGGGTTGCCTTGTAATGAAATGCACAGTCGGTAAAAGCACTGCACTGTCTTCTGTAGTATTTCCCTCCTTTTGGGGATCCAGAAACTAGTATAAAATGGCATCTTTAACTTTGGAGATCTGTCTTTGCCTTCAGCTGTTTATTCGTTACTTACTTGGTCCTAGAAACGCATGCTCTCCCAGCCCTGTTCCTCCAAGGGCTCCACCCTGAAGCCAGTCATCCAATTAAGAAACTGGCAAATGAAAAAATCTTACAAGTGCTGAATCTTCTGTCTGTCTGTATTTACATGTGAGGTGTGTGTGTGTGTGTGTCTGCATGTATGTGTGTCTGCGTGTGTGATGTTTATATATAAAAGAACTCTGATTAATTTTAGAAAAAAAAGGGCTTAAATAAAATATTTTGTCAGAACAATGGAAACTTTAATGCCTTTTTGTTCACATGGCTTTAGTAATCTTTTGGAAATAAGGACAGTTTTAAAGATTATTGGTAAAATAAGTTGTCTTGAAAATGTAGACATTTGCCCTAAATTAAGGTCAGATATCAGATTTGCTAAATGCTTTAAGGTCAAACTGTTTCTTTGACTTTTGAAAATTGTTCGATTTACCTACTTTGGAGGCTTAGATAATATATAAGGCCTGGGGACATATGGAGAGCCATGCCCGCTAGCTATGCTAAAAAGTGAGACCTTATCTTGATTTCTGTCTAATGTCCTAGGCTCCACCCCAATACATAATTAAAATCTCTTACTTATCAGAGTTTTCACCAAAAAGAAAAGTTGCTAAGAGTTAATCTTATAACATGTAATTGAGACCACTGGAGAAACAGTTTTAAAAAATACAAGGTGTGTAGGCAATGTGTTTTTGGTAAAAGATTATAAGAAGGCATAGGAGTATGGCTTTTGTTAAAGAGAATGTAATTTTGTCTAGTTTGGAGGGTTTTTTTTTTTTTTGAGATGTAGTGTCGCTCTGTCGCCAGGCTGCAGTGCAGTGGCAAGATCTCGGCTCACTGTAACCTCCGCCTCCAGGATTCAAGCGATTTTCCTATCTCAGTCTCCTGAGTAGCTGGGACTACAGGTGTGCACCACCATGCTCAGCTAATTTTCGTATTTTTAGTAGAGACGGGGTTTCACCATGTTGGCCAGGATGGTCTCAATCTTCTGACCCTGTGATCCGCCCACCTCGGCCTCCCAGAGTACTGGGATTACAAGCGTGAGCCACTGTGCTGGGCCCGAGGGTTTTAAAGATTGTCTTAACCTAAAAGAGTAACAGGACAAAACTAAAGGTTTAAGCAAAGTGAAAAGGGTTTGTAAAGGGTTGATCTTGTAAAAAATTCTGTGGGTATAAACAAGTTGGCCAAGAGCTAAAAAAAATTATTTAGCATTTTTCCATAGGTTAAAACATTCAAATCATACTGATGTGCCAGAATCTGGGCCCATGTGTCCAAATAACAGGGTTTTCTTAGAAAATGGATCTGCTGTTTGATGGAAAATTATAAAGTGTTCTAAAAGTTTATGAAAATCTTACCTTATGGTCAAACTGATTAAAACTGGATAGATATATACAATTTTATGTAAAACTAGCTTTAGCATTAAAGATGTGCTAATGCAAACTTGAAACTCGGTTTTCTGTCTCAAAGATGATTTTTATGTCATGTTAAAAGATAACTAAAGAGTTTCGTTTTCTCCTTTG